>NC_083603.1:35074453-35378571 GCF_029168945.1 Cannabis sativa
TCGAACCGGTCATACTCCGGCTACTGGTCATACTCCAGCCTGTACCGCCGGGATACGTCAATAGCACGGAACCACCAACCAAGTGTCAGCCTGATCGGTCAAACCGGTCATACTCCGGCTGCTGGTCATACTCCACTCGTACCGACGTGACGGGGTTGGATGGTTCGAAGCCAACATACAACTACTGTAATCTAATAGGCTTCCTACATGCTCGCTAAACATGTAATCTACATATGCATACCGTTATACTAATCTTACCTCGGATTCCGAATTCGGGTGTCTTAGGCCAACCCGACCGGAACCGAAGCTGAGCGGCGGATTATAGGCTCCTAAACCATAAAAATCACAACGCTATAAGTGACACGCTAAATCACTTCCCGGGGACTAAAACTAGGAACTAAAAGTTTCCCTATCGATAAAAAGCATGGCAATACCCCTAAAAACATAAAAATGAGGAAAACTAGGGTCCCTGAATTTTCCCCAACCGGTAGACCGGTTGCCCAACCGGAATTCCGGTTCGGAAAATTCGAACCCTCATCCGAATTCCGGATGCACAACCGGAATTCCGGTTCCTCGCGAGCAAGAAACCCAAATTTTCATAACTCGACCAATTCAACCCCAAATGGTTCCAAACTTTCCGGACACTGTTCTATACCTTCCACTAGAACATTTCTAAGGCCTCAAACTAACCCGGAAATCACAGATTCAAAAATCACCATGTGAGCTCCAAGCTTCGAGTAAAAACTCAAACTTGGCTAAAGCTCACTCACAAGCCTCAAGCTAGCTTAGAATCACATAATCAAGCATAGAAATACTGCAGAAATCAAAACCTAGCTCATGCAACAACTACAGCCACCAATTTCTCAATTTTTTCTTTGAAAACCACACTTTTGCATAAGAAAATTCTAGCATGCTCAACCTAGGAATCATACACCACAAGTAGCTTAATTAACATCTAAAAATCATGATTTAACCTCAGAAATCAATAATCAAACTCAGCAGCAACAACATTCAAATTAACATGCATTAACTCATTTTTTTATCAAAAATTCCAAGAAGACCAAGAAGAACAAGTAAGAGATACATACCACCATCAAGAGTTCCTAAAAAGTGATGAATCAAGCTTGAAAAACCCAGCCTTTGAATCCCCAATACCCAGCCGAAAAAGAGAGAGAGCTTTGAGTGTGTGAGTTTTGAAATTTTATTTCTAATTTGACTAAGTGCTGAATTTTGTGAAAAAAAAGAATATAAGCCACAAATCATATTTTATTTCAGCCAACAAATTAAAATGAAATAACCATTTGATCCATTTAATAAATCACATAAGACAAAACACTAATGGGGCAAAAAGACCATTTTGCCCCTCCACCATAAAACCACATAAATCAAACTAAAGGGGTATTTTTGGGACATTCTAAATTCCCGGCCATTCCCGACATTCCCAATGTCTAAAACCCGTCCCCAAACTACTAACATACTAAGTTGTGATTTCTACTGAGCCAAACGCCGAGTTCCAAAATACCGGGCACCGGAAATGCAAAATATGCAACTACTGAATAACATAACCATGCATTTCTGAATTCCATAAATAACAGTAATAAATTATTTAAATAGCTATAAATAATTTCTTAATTAATCATAACCAACTAATAATTTCCAAATTAACTAAGCGGGCTTTACAACTATCCACCCCTTAAAAGGATTTCGTCCCCGAAATCTAATCTGAATAACTCTGGATATTGAGCTCTCATATTTGACTCTAGCTCCCAGGTGGCTTCTTCCACCTTACTGCTTCTCCAGAGAACCTTGACCAATGCTATGGTCTTATTCCGAAGGACTTTATCCTTTCTATCCAGGATCTGCACTGGTTGTTCCTCATATGACATGTCTGGCTGAAGCTGAAGACTCTCATAACTGAGTATATGAGAGGGGTCTGAAACGTATTTTCTCAACATTGAGACATGGAATACGTTGTGCACTGCTGATAGGGCTGGAGGCAATGCTAACTGATATGCCACTTGACCTATCTTCTCGAGAATCTCGAAAGGTCCTGTAAATCTAGGGCATAACTTGCCTCTTTTCCCAAAACGTTTAATCCCCTTCATCGGAGATACCCGTAAAAACACATGGTCCCCTACTCGGAACTCAACATCTCTGCGTTTCGGATCTGCGTAACTCTTCTGTCTGCTCTGTGAGGCAAGCATTCTAGCTTTTATTTTCTCTATCGCCTCATTGGTCCGCTGAACTGACTCTAGACCTAGGTATTTCCTCTCCCCTGTCTCATCCCAGTGGATAGGGGATCTACACTTCCTACCGTACAACAGTTCATAGGGAGCCATCCCTATCGTACTTTGATAACTGTTGTTGTACGAAAATTCTATCAACGGTAGATATTTACTCCATGAACCCTCAAAGTCCATAACACAGGCTCTCAACATATCCTCCAATATCTGAATTGTCCTTTCGGACTGACCATCTGTCTGAGGATGGAATGCTGTACTGAATTTTAGCTTCGTACCCATCGCCCGTTGCAAACTTTGCCAAAATTTGGAGGTGAAGTTCGGATCCCTGTCCGAAACTATAGACTTCGGTACCCCGTGAAGTCTCACTATCTCTCGACGTACAGTTCTGCCAACTGATCCACTGAAAATGTTGTTCTAACCGGCAGAAAATGAGTAGATTTCGTAAATCGATCAACCACTACCCAGATGGAATCATACATACCCGTGGTCCTAGGTAACCCGACCACAAAATCCATCGTAATATCCTCCCATTTCCATTCTGGTAGGGTTAGAGGCTGCAACAACCCTGCTGGTCTCTGATGTTCAGCCTTGATCTGCTGACAAGTGAGGCATCTCGATACGAATTCTACCAAATTCTTCTTCATACCGCTCCACCAGAAGTACGGTTTCAAATCTTGGTACATCTTGGTGGTGGCGGGATGCAGAGAATACGTGGTAGAATGAGCCTCCTCAAAGATCTCATTTCTAAGTTCCACACTGTTCGGAACACAAACCCTGGCTTTATACAAAAGCATCCCACTATCTGACACTGAAAAGTCCTTGGCTTGACCAGCCAACACCTCATCTCGGATTTTCACTAACTCCGGATCTGTCATCTGAGCGACTTTTATTCTTTCCAACAGATCAGATTGCAGCGTCAAGTTGTGAAGCTGACCTACCACAAACTCAATGCTGGATCTAACCATATCCTCTTCTAGCTGAGGTGAGATCTGAACCATACTAGCTACTTGCCCGGGACCCTTTCTGCTCAGGGCATCGGCCACTACATTGGCTTTTCCGGGATGATAGAGGATCTCACAATCGTAATCTTTCACTAATTCTAACCAACGCCTTTGTCTCATGTTCAAATCTTTCTGAGTAAAGAAATACTTGAGACTTTTATGGTCGATATAGATCTCACTCTTCTCCCCATAAAGGTAATGCCTCCAAATCTTCAGTGCAAAAACCACTGCGGCCAATTCTAAATCATGAGTTGGGTATCGCTGTTCATAATCCTTTAACTGACGGGAGGCATAAGCGATGACCCGATCGGCTTGCATCAATACACACCCCAAACCCTGTTTGGATGCGTCACAGTAGACTACGAACTTTTCCTTGTCCGAAGGCAAAGCTAGCACCGGAGCAGTAATCAACCTCTGCTTCAGTTCCTGAAAGCTAGCTTCGCACTTATCTGACCAAATAAACCGCTGATTCTTCTTTGTAAGCTCGGTTAGGGGCATTGATATCTTGGAGAACCCCTCCACGAACCTACGGTAGTACCCAGTTAATCCCAAGAAGCTTCTGATCCATGTCATTGTCTTCGGTCTCGGCCAATCCCTGACCGATTCAATCTTCCCGGGATCCACCTTGATCCCATCTCTACTCACAATGTGCCCTAGGAAAGACACCTGAGGTAGCCAGAACTCACATTTCTTGAACTTGGCATAAAATTTATGTTCTCGAAGTCGTTGCAGTACCATCTGAAGATGTAACTCATGCTCCTCTTCTGATTGAGAGTGCACGAGGATGTCGTCGATAAACACAATCACACAGATATCAAGGAAATTCTTGAATACTCTATTCATCAGGTTCATGAATGCTGCAGGAGCATTGGTTAGTCCGAATGACATAACCAGAAATTCGTATTGTCCATACCTAGTGCGGAAAGCCGTCTTTGGAATGTCCTCCTCTCGGATTCTCAACATGATGATAACCCGAACGGAGATCAATCTTAGAAAAGACCGTCTTCCCCTGAAGCTGATCGAACAAGTCATCGATCCTAGGTAATGGATATTTATTCTTCACCGTCAGCTTGTTCAACTCCCTGTAGTCGATGCACATCCTCATAGATCCATCCTTCTTCTTGACGAACAAAACCGGGGCTCCCCAGGGTGACACACTGGGCCGAAAGAACCCTATGTCAAGCAACCCTTGGAGCTGAATCTTTAATTCCTTAAGTTCGGCTGGAGCCATCCTATACGGGGCTTTAGAAACCGGTTCCACCCCTGGTGCCAAGTCAATTACAAAATCAATCTCCCGCTGAGGTGGTAACCCTGGAAGTTCTTCGGGAAAAACATCCAAAAATTCCCGAACTACTCTGATGTCCTCTGGCCGAATGGTATCTGGCCGAGTGGTGTCCACCACCACGGCCAGAAACCCTAAGCAACCGTCGCACAACAATTCTCTCGCTGACATAGCCGAGATCACCGGGATCCGAGATCCCTGAACCGAACCAACAAATACAAATGGTTCTTCACTTTCCGGTTGGAAGATCACCATCTTCCTTTTACAATCAATGCTCGCTGAATATTTAGATAGGAAATCCATTCCTAAAATAATATCGAATTCGACTAAACTCATCTCTACCAGATCAGCACTTAACACTCTACCATCTATCCTGATCGGTCTAGGCCTAATCCACCTATTGGAGATAACCAATCCTCCGCCAGGTAATAGGGTTCCAAACCCTGATTCATATCTATCATACAGTCTTTCCAATTTTCTAAAGACTTTGGTTGCGACATAAGACATTCTTGACCTAAACACTCACCCGGAGGATGCCTCTTACTAATGAGACACTCCATTAGGAATAACGGGTCTCAACACTAGCCTGACGACTGTCTTGATTCTGGTTCCCTCGGAACCTCTTGTTCTGCCTCGAGCCACCGGATGCAGTGGATGATTTCCTCCTCCAGTCCATGGCCGAACCACTACCTCCCCTGCTGAAACCTGACGCAGAAGGGGTAGGAGCCCCGCCACATTCCGAAGTCCTAACTGATTCCACATACATCTAGTTGCGCCCTCAGCTCACCATGCTTTCTTCGCCATCTCAGCTTAGATGGTCTTATCGTCGGTAGTGATCATAAGGTCATACTTGATCTTCACCTTAAGTCCATCGAGATATTTTCTTTCTTACTGAAATCGGTTGGCGCAAATCCCGAGGCTAACCTCGCCAACCGGCTGAACTGAGTAATATATTCCGTCATGCTCATATTCTCTCGCTGGGTCAGGTGGGCGAACTCTTTCCTCTTGGCGCTTCTGACCGCCTCGTTATAACATTTAACGCTGAAGAGTTCCTAAAACCTTTCCCAGGTCATAGTGATAACGTCATGGATCTAAGACACCATGTCCCACCAGACCAGAGCGTCTTCTTAAAACTGAAAAGTGGCACTCACCACTCTGTCGTTCCCGGTGACACCCATAAAGTTCAAGATCTTGGTGATCACCGTCAGCCACTGCTCGGCTTTCATCACGTCCGGACCTCCCAGGAAAACCGGAGGTGCCTGCTTCCGGAACCGCTTGTACAATGGTTCCAATCTATGGGCCGCCACCACTATCTCGGCCTGGGCAGCAGGGGCAGGTGCCCCTGGAACTATGGGCACAGGAACTGCAGGAGCACCCTGCTGTCTCAACCTCTGAATCTCGAGATCTTGCTCTTCTATCCGGGCTTGCATTTCGCAAACCGTAACTTCCCAATTCTGGGCTTCCTGATTGACTTGGGCAGCCTGCGGCGAGTTAACATCACTCCAACCGCGAACCCTGCCCCTGGGACCTCTACCTCGGCCCATAACACTTGAGGGGAACTGAGCTCCTCGACCTTGATCTGACCCGACTGAGATGCCCTGACTCCTAATATTTCGTCTGGCGTCCATCTAGTCTGAACCGCCTCGAAATCCCGAGTTGGCACTCAGGTCACGATCATCGAGAGCTTACTAATGCCGCTTAATTTGGAAATTAAAAACGAAACATGCGCCTATTCTACTATCAGGCTACTAACATGCTTCCTAACAGGCTTTTCTTTTTCATAACTGAATAAAATAAACTACTAAAGCAATAAAGGCTTACTGAACCGTGAAACGAGCTAACTGCTGATGATGATTGTACATGTCGTGACGATCTTCGGAAGACAACCTGGCAGCTCTGATACCAAATTGTAACACCCTAACTACCATAGGCGTATTACGTGAGTTTTAAACATACTGTGCAGCTCGTTGCTAATCAACGAGGTTTATGGAAAAACGTGATTAATTAAAATTTTGCTTTTTAATTAAACTTATCAACAATATTACAAAAGACTCGGGATCCCGATTATAAAAATCATTTACAAAAAGATTTAACTGATTAACTGTTACAAAAATAAAAGTCGTCTAACGACCAGTTACAAAAATCAGCCTCGCTGTCCCGATGATCGTACGCTCCAGGCCTAACCGCCCCGACATGTACAACCTCATAAGCTCGCTCACGGTCCATCAGCTATAGCCTTGCCTTTACCTACACATGAACATAAACTGTGAGTCGACAGACTCAGTAAGAAAAGCATAATAATACTCATACATAATACTAACTGTCGTGTCCAACACGATACTGAGTCCCGCTACTGCCATGTCCAACATGGTGCGAGCCACTACGCCATGTCCAACATGGTACTGAGTTCTGAACGTTCATAGGGACGGTACTATTGACACGTAACAACCTGATCGGTCGAACCGGTCATATTCCGGCTGCTGGTCATACTCCAGCCTGTACCGACGTGTTACTATATCCTCCTGATCGGTCGAACCGGTCATACTCCGGCTGCTGGTCATACTCCAGCCTGTACCGACGGGATACGTAAATAGCACGGAACCACCAACCAAGTGTCAGCCTGATCGGTCAAACCGGTCATACTCCGGCTGCTGGTCATACTCCAGCCTGTACCGACGTGACAGGGTTGGATGGTTCGAAGCCAACATACAACTAATGTAATCTAATAGGCTTCCTACATGCTCGCTAAACATGTAATCTACATATGCATACTGTTATACTAATCTTACCTGGATTCCGAATTCAGGTGTGCCGGTCAACCCGACCGGGCCGAAGCTGAGCGGCGGATTATAGGCTCCTAAACCATAAAAATCACAACGCTATAAGTGACACGCTAAATCACTTCCCGGGGACTAAAACTAGGAACTAAAAGTTTCCCTATCGATAAAAAGCATGGCAATACCCCTAAAAACATAAAAATGAGGAAAACTAGGGTCCCTGAATTTTCCCCAACCGGTAGACCGGTTGCCCAACCGGAATTCCGGTTCTGGAAAATTCAGAACCCTCATCCGGAATTCCGGATGCACAACCGGAATTCCGGTTCCTCGCGACGACAAACCCAAATTTTCATAACTCGACCAATTCAACCCCAAATGGTTCCAAACTTTCCAGACCTGTTCTATACCTTCCCTAGAACATTTCTAAGGCCTCAAACTAACCCAGAAATCACAGATTCAAAAATCACCATGTGAGCTCCAAGCTTCGAGTAAAAACTCAAACTTGGCTAAAGCTCACTCACAAGCCTCAAGCTAGCTTAGAATCACATAATCAAGCATAGAAATACTGCAGAAATCAAAACCTAGCTCATGCAACAACTACAGCCACCAATTTCTCAATTTTTTCTTTGAAAACCACACTTTTGCATAAGAAAATTCTAGCATGCTCAACCTAGGAATCATACACCACAAGTAGCTTAATTAACATCTAAAAATCATGATTTAACCTCAGAAATCAATAATCAAACTCAGCAGCAACAACATTCAAATTAACATGCATTAACTCATTTTTTTATCAAAAATTCCAAGAAGACCAAGAAGAACAAGTAAGAGATACATACCACCATCAAGAGTTCCTAAAAAGTGATGAATCAAGCTTGAAAAACCCAGCCTTTGAATCCCCAATACCCAGCCGAAAAAGAGAGAGAGCTTTGAGTGTGTGAGTTTTGAAATTTTCTTTCTAATTTGACTAAGTGCTGAATTTTGTGAAAAAAAAGAATATAAGCCACAAATCATATTTTATTTCAGCCAACAAATTAAAATGAAATAACCATTTGATCCATTTAATAAATCACATAAGACAAAACACTAATGGGGCAAAAAGACCATTTTGCCCCTCCACCATAAAACCACATAAATCAAACTAAAGGGGTATTTTTGGGACATTCTAAATTCCCGGCCATTCCCGACATTCCCAATGTCTAAAACCCGTCCCCAAACTACTAACATACTAAGTTGTGATTTCTACTGAGCCAAACGCCGAGTTCCAAAATACCGGGCACCGGAAATGCAAAATATGCAACTACTGAATAACATAACCATGCATTTCTGAATTCCATAAATAACAGTAATAAATTATTTAAATAGCTATAAATAATTTCTTAATTAATCATAACCAACTAATAATTTCCAAATTAACTAAGCGGGCTTTACATGGTACATCTTAGTGGTGCCGGGATGCAGAGAATACGGGGTAGAATGAGCCTCCTCAAAGATCTCATTTCTAAGTTCCACACTATTCGGAACACAAACCCTGGCTTTATACAAAAGCATCCCACTGTCTGACACTGAAAAGTCCTTGGCTTGACCAGCCAACACCTCATCTCGAGCCTTTACTAACTCTGGATCTGTCATCTGAGCGACTTTTATTATTTCCAACAGATCAGATTGCAGCGTTAAGTTGTGAAGCTGACCTACCACAAACTCAATGCTGGATCTAACCATATCCTCTGCTAGCTGAGGTGAGATCTGAACCATACTAGCTACTTGCCCGGGACCCTTTCTGCTCAAGGCATCGGCCACTACATTGGCTTTTCCGGGGTGATAGAGGATCTCACAATCGTAATCCTTCACTAATTCCAACCAACGCCTTTGTCTCATATTCAAATCCTTCTGAGTAAAGAAATACTTGAGACTTTTATGGTCGGTATAGATCTCACACTTCTCCCCGTAAAGATAATGTCGCCAAATCTTCAATGCGAAAACCACCGCGGCCAGCTCTAGGTCATGAGTCGAGTATCGCTGTTCATAATCCTTTAACTGACGGGAGGCATAAGCGATGACCCGATCGGCTTGCATCAATACACACCCCAAACCCTGTTTGGATGCGTCACAATAAACTACGAACTTCTCTTTATCCGAAGGCAAAGCTAGCACTGGAGCGGTAATCAACCTCTGCTTTAGCTCCTGGAAACTAGCTTCGCACTTGTCTGACCAAATAAATCGCTGATTCTTCTTTGTAAGCTCAGTTAGGGGCATTGAAATTTTGGAGAACCCTTCGACGAACCTACGGTAGTACCCAGCTAAACCCAATAAGCTTCTAATCTCTGTCACTGTCTTCGGCCTTGGCCAATCCCTGACGGATTCAATCTTCCCGGGATCCACCTTGATCCCATCTTTGCTCAGAATGTGCCCTAGGAAGGACACCTGAGATAGCCAGAACTCACATTTCTTGAACTTGGCATAAAGCTTATGTTCTCGAAGCCGTTGCAGTACCATCTGAAGATGTAACTCATGCTCCTCTTCTGATTGAGAGTACACGAGGATGTCGTCGATAAACACAATCACACAGATATCGAGGAAATCCTTGAATACTCTATTCATCAGGTCCATGAATGCTGCAGGAGCATTGGTTAGTCCGAATGACATAACCAGAAACTCATAATGTCCATACCTAGTGCGGAAAGCCGTCTTTGGAATGTCCTCCTCTCGGATTCTCAACTGATGATAACCCGAACGGAGATCAATCTTAGAAAAGACCGTCTTCCCCTGAAGCTGATCGAACAAGTCATCGATCCTAGGTAATGGATATTTATTCTTCACCGTTAGCTTGGTCAACTCCCTGTAGTCGATGCACATCCTCATAGATCCATCCTTCTTCTTGACGAATAAAACCGGGGCTCCCCAGGGTGACACACTGGGCCGAATGAACCCTATGTCAAGTAACCCTTGGAGCTGAATCTTTAATTCCTTAAGCTCAGCTGGAGCCATTCTATACGGGGCTTTGGAAACCGGTTCCACCCCTGGTGCCATGTCTATCACGAAATCAATCTCCCGCTGAGGTGGTAACCCTGGAAGTTCTTCGGGAAAAACATCCAAAAATTCCCGAACTACTTTAATGTCCTCTGGCCGAATGGTATCTGGCCGAGTGGTGTCCACCACCACGGCCAGAAACCCTAAGCAACCGCCGTGCAACAATTCCCTAGCTGACATAGCCGAGATCACCGGGATCCGAGATCCCTGAACTGAACCAACAAATACAAATGGTTCTTCTTTTTCCGGTTGGAAGACCACCATCTTCCTTTTACAATCAATGCTCGCCGAATATTTAGATAGGAAATCCATTCCTAAAATAATATTGAATTCGACTAAACTCATCTCTATCAGATCAACACTTAACTCTCTACCATCTATCCTGATCGGCATAAACCTAATCCACCTATTGGAGATAACCAATTCTCCGCCAGGTAACAGGGTTCCAAACCCTGATTCATATCTATCATACGGTCTACCCAATTTACTAAAGACTCTGGCCGCCACATAAGAATGCGTAGCCCCAGAATCAAACAGCACTGAATATAGCGAGTTGTTAATAGAAAGCTGACCTGTGACAACTGATGGGCTGGCATCTGCATCAGCCTGCGTGATAGCGAACACCCTGGCTGGAGTGGGTATCGCTGGAGCTCTCGGTGCCTCTGATCGGAGCTGGGGACAGTCCCTCTTGAAGTGTCCGGGCATGCCACAAGGAAAGCATTCCTGACCTTTACACTCACCCCGATGGTGCCTCTTGCAACTAGGGCACTCAGGATAGGAGAATCGGGTCTCAGTACCACCAGGACGACTCCCTCTGTTCTGGTTCCCCCGGAACCTCTTGTTCTGACTCGAGCCACCGGAAGCAGTGGGTGCTCTCTTCCTCTGATCAATGGCTGAACCACTACTCCCCCTGCTAAAGACTGATGCAGGAGGGGTAGGAGCCCCGCCACTCACCGGAGTACTGGCTGATTCTGACAAACACCCAACTGCGCCCTCAGCTCGCAGTGCCTTCTCCACCATCTGAGCATAGGTGGTGCTGTCGTCCGTGGTAATCATCAGATCATGCCTGATCTTGGCATTCAAACCGTCAAGATACTTCTCCTTCTTACTGAAGTCGGTCAGCACAATTCCCGAGGCTAACTTCGCCAACCGATCAAACTGAGTAGTATACTTAGTGACGCTCATGTTCTCACGCTGAGTCAGGTGAGCGAACTCTTTCCTCTTGGCGCTTCTGACCGCCTCGTTGTAGTACTTTGCGTTGAAGAGTTCCTGGAACCTTTCCTAGGTCATGGTGGTGACGTCATGGATCTGAGACACCATGTCCCACCAGACCAGAGCGTCCTCCTGGAACTGGAATGTGGCGCACACCACTCTGTCGTTACCGGTGACACCCATGAAGTTCAAAATCTTGGTGATCACCGTCAGCCACTGCTCGGCTTTCATCACGTCCGGACCTCCAAGGAAAACCGGAGGTGCTTGCTTCCGGAACCGTTCGTACAAAGGTTCCAATCTATGGGCCGCCACCACTATCTCGGCCTGGGCGGCAGGGGCAGGTGCCACTGGAACTACGGGCACTGGAACTGCAGGAGCACCCTGCTGTCTCAACCTCTGAATCTCGAGGTCTTGCTCTTCGATCCGGGCTTGCATCTCCGCAAACCGTAACTCCCAATTCTAGGCTCCCTGATCGGCTGGGGAAGCCTGGGCAGCCTGTGGTGGGTTCTCATCACCCCGACCACGAGCCCTGCCTCGGGGACCTCTACCTCGGCCCTTAACAAGTGGGGGAAACTGAGCTCCCTGACCTTGATTCGACCCCACTGAGTTGCCCTGACTCCTGGTGGTCCGCCTGGCGTCCATCTGATTAGAACCGCCTGCGAAACCAAGAGTTGGCATATCAGGTCGTATTCAAGGAGAGCTTAGTAATGCCGCTTAATTTGGAAATTAAAAACGAAACATGCGCCTATTCTACTATCAGGCTACTAACATGCTTCCTAACATGCTTTTCTTTTTCATAACTGAATAAAATAAACTACTAAAGCAATAAAGGCTTACTGAACCGTGAACCGAGCTAACTGCTGATGATGATTGTACATGTCGTGACGATCTTCGGAAGACAACCTGGCGGCTCTGATACCAAATTGTAACACCCTAACTAACATAAGCGTATTACGTGATTTTTAAACACACTGTGCAGCTCGTTGCTAATCAACGAGGCTTATGGAAAAACGTGATTAATTAAAATTTTGCTTTTTAATTAAACTTATAAAATAATATTACAAAAGACTCGGGATCACGATTATAAAATCATTTACAAAAAGATTTAACTGTTTAACTGATACACAAAATATATGTCGTCTAACGACCAGTTACAAAAATCAGCCTCGCTGTCCCGATGATCGTACGCTCCAGGCCTAACTGCCCCGACATGTACAATCTTCACAAGCTCGCTCACGGCCCATCAGCTTTAGCCTTGCCTTTACCTACACATAAACGTAGTACTGTGAGTCGACAGACTCAGTAAGAAAAGCATAATAATACTCATACATAATTCTAACTGTCGTGTCCAACACGATACTGAGTCCCGCTACTGCCGTGTCCAACACGGTACTGAGCCACTACTGTCATGTCCAACATGGTACTGAGTTCTGAACGTTTATAGGGACGGTACTATTGACACGTAACAACCTGATCGGTCGAACCGGTCATACTCCGGCTGCTGGTCATACTCCAGCCTGTACCGACGTGTTACTATATCCTCCATATCGGTCGAACCGGTCATACTCCGGCTGCTGGTCACACTCCAGCCTGTACCGACGGGATACGTCAATAGTACGGAACCACCAACCAAGTGTCAGCCTGATCGGTCAAACCGGTCATACTCCGGCTGCTGGTGATACTCCAGCCTGTACCGACGTGACAGGGTTGGATGGTTCGAAGCCAACATACATAACTAATGTAATCTAATAGGCTTCCTACATGCACGCTAAACATGTAATCTACATATGGAAACTGTTATACTAATCTTACCTGGATTCCGAATTCAGGTGTGCCGGTCAACCTGACTGGAACTGAAGCTGAGCGGCGGATTATAGGCTCCTAAACCATAAAAATCACAACACTATAAGTGACACGCTAAATCACTTCCCGGGGACTTAAACTAGGAACTAAAAGTTTTCCTATCGATAAAAAGCATGGAAATACCCCCTAAAACATAAAAACGAGGAAAAACACGGGTTCTGGGAATTACTGGACCCTCATCCGGAATTCCGGTTGCACATTCCTCGCAGGAATTTTTGAAAAATTCCTAACTCAACCAAATCAAACCCAATTCATACCCAACCTTCCAGACCTGCTCTAAATACCCCAAAGAACATTTTCAAGGCACAACAACAACCCAGAAACCTCAAATACAAAATTTGCCATTAAAGCTCAAGCTTTGAGTTCTAAACTCAAACTTGAACAAAACCACCTAACAAGCATTCAAACTAGCTTAAATCCTCTTAAACTAGCATAATATAATCTCTGAAAACAAACAGAAACATTAACAACAATACAGCAATAGTTTCCCAACAATTTCTTCAAAATTTACATTTTTGAGCTAGAAAATCCAAACTTGAAACAAGGTAGCCTACATGCATTTCTAACAACTTAATACACCTCAATTTAACATGCTTACACCCCAAAAATTAACAATAAAACACAGCAATAACAACAGCCACAATTCATGCATGCATTACATCAAATTTTCATAAAACTCAAGAAAACACAAAGGGGAAGTTCTAAGAGATCAAACCTTGATTAGATTACACAAAGAGGAGGTGAGAATCACAAGAATTTAAGCAGAAAAATCCCAGCCCTAGCAGCCAAGCCTTGGCCGAAAAGAGAGAGAGAGCTTTGAGTGTGTTTGAAAATTCTATTTTTCTTTTCTAAGTGTTTTTTGTAAAAATGAAGGAAATAAACATAAAGCCACTTAAATGCACTTATTTCAGCCAACAAATAATCAAATAAAAATTAATTTTTCCAATAATAATTACACTAGAAGACAAAACACTAATGGGGCAAAAAGACCATTTTGCCCCTCCACCATAAAACCACATAAATCATACTAAAGGGGTATTTTTGGGAAATTCTAAATTCACGGCCATTCCCGACATTCCTAATGTCAAATAAACCGTCCCAAACTAATAACATGCTAAGTTGTGATTTCTACTGAGCCAAACGCCGAGTTCCAAAATACCGGGCACCGGAAATGCAAAATATGAAAACTACTGAATAACATAACCATGCATTTCGGAATTCCATAAATAACAGTATAATAAATTATTTAAATAGCTATAAATAATTTCATAAATAATCATGATTAACTGATAATTTCCAAATTAACTAAGCGGGCTTTACAATCTACATCGAGATGGGATTTCTTTACCGTTCTCACCCCTCAATGTATTTTGCCCCTTAAAACACTTAGCTACCTGTAAATGGTGTTTACTGATCTAATAATTAGTCAGTTAAATAAGAGCTCATCCATTTACTTCTATTTGCTAAGCTCGAAGGGAATCATCACTTGACTTCTATACACCAGTAAAAGCTATAGATTCCATATTTATGTTCAACACTCCCACTCAATCATACTATCATGTTCCCAAAATATACGTATCACCCTGACCCAAAAGTAGGCTTAAATAATAAATCAAAGAACATTAATAGCACTCCTGAGTTGAGCCCAACCATATCAAGATTTAGATTCTTTTAATCTTAAGATCAACTACTGATATTGACTTGTAAAGATATGTATAACGGTAAGTTTGTAATATCTTAACTTAGTTGCAATATCGGTCCAGTCCAATGTATACTCCATACATTCGAAACTAGTATACTTTACTAATGTCCTGGAAAGAACATAACACTTACTCCAAGTGTAAGTACACATCATCGCTGATTATCACATTAGTGTAAATCCAATAACACTGATGAAACAGGCACCAAAACTTTTGATTCATATGATCACAATCACATTCCACTGTGTTGACGATACTGTAATTGTGAATAAACATATGATCTGGATTTAACTTATTTTGTGTGTATGAATGTAATAAACATATTAAACCATTAGCATGTAAAATTCAGCAAACATCAATCACTTCAAATTTCTTATATTGATAACTAATCAGATTGTAAAGAGTTTTATTTAGGGCATAAAACCCAACATTATATTTGTATGTTTGTATGTGTAAGTGTTTTTATTATTGATGCAAATTCTATAATATTTTCAACTCTTCATAGAGTTATATTATATAAACACTAGAAATTATTTCTATGTTTATCAATAATTGTTCATTCTCATACAATTATTAAGAATTTGTTTAATAAAATGATCTTTTGATCTGATAGGGGTGGAGCAAAGTTAAGAAAACTATGCAGTTCAACGATCTTTTATATCTAATGAACTCTGGATAGTATTCAACTCCACATAAACTCTATCACACTAAGAGAATCATGATCTTTACAACCTTTAGTGGTGGATCATAATCTCTATATACTTAGGGGTGGAGGTTATCCATAGTACCCTATATGTATATTCTTAGGGGTGGAGTCCATTCCACAATTCCCTATGAAACACATATCTTGTTTAAACATAGAAGTAATATAATGAGTTAGCTATTGTCAATATAAATTCTTGATCTTGATTGTATGTTCCATTTCGATTTTACTGTTGTAAGTAAAAGTTTGATACCTTTGAAAGTTCTTTGTTAAAGTTTCACATTACCTTAATTGAGTGGGAGAATTTTAAAGTTCTATACCCATCTTCATTAGGTTGATAATTGTGATATGTCCTTAAGAACATTACTGAAAAGCAAATCTAACCATTCACATGGATAGGAATAGCTTATCAGAATTATGAGAATAAGATAAAGAACTCTAGTTCAGTCCATTCGAATGACTTGAACCTAGAATTCTTAATCCTCATAAAATTTTATGGTTTCTTAATTTTTCACTTCAAAATACTAGTCTGCTATGTTGATGACTTAGTCTTAACTTAAAGTTTCAGACTAATACAAAAGTCACAACTGGATAACTCTCCAAACAATAAAGAGGTTAAATCCATTATTTAACCAGACATCTGCTATTGAGTGGTAGCTATATGAGATGTAATCAAATAGGGAACATTAGAAGATATTCAAGAAAGATTTATGAAAGTGATCTATATGTCAGATATTAAAGAACTGTGTATCAGTTGTCTTTGTATCTCACCATCTAATTTCGAAATTTCTATGAGATGGTGCTTACTTTGGGGGTGGAGGAATTATTGAATAATAATTCAAGCTCTACTAGAGAAGAATTATAACTTTGTGTATTCAAAATCCAAGAAAGTTATATTACTGAAGATAAGTCTACACTGTATTATCTCAATTACATATTTTAAAATATGAGAGATATGTCTTCTGTTAATTCAGATGTACTTTTAAAATAGCAAAGATTTCAGTATCCCTTGATGAGTAAAGCATATAGTAAAGGATGTTTCATAAGTGTATTTATGAACTAGTTTCCAGAAGTTTGGGTGGATTCAAATATACTACACTTGATCTGAAGATCAAGACATCAGATTGACCTATTTGCACAGTTTGTTTTATATTAGTGCAAGTGGGAGTTTGTTGGGTTTTATGCCCTAAATAAAACTCTTTACAATCTGATTAGTTATCAATATAAGAAATTTGAAGTGATTGATGTTTGCATGAATTTTACATGCTAATGGTTTAATATGTCTATTACATTCATACACACAAAATCAGTTAAATCTAGATCATATGTTTATTCACAATTACAGTATCGTCCACACAGTGGAATGTGATTGTGATCATATGAATCAAAAGTTTTGGTCCCTGTTTCATCAGTGTTATTGGATTTACACTAATGTGATAATCAACGATGATGTGTACTTACACTTGGAGTAAGTGTTATGTTCTTTCCAGGACATTAGTAAAGTATACTAGTTTCGAATGTATGGAGTATACATTGGACTGGACCGATATTGCAACTAAGTTAAGATATTACAAACTTACCGTTATACATATCTTTCCAAGTCAATATCAGTAGTTGATCTTAAGATTAAAAGAATCTAAATCCTGATATGCTTAGGCTCAACTCAGGAGTGCTATTCATGTTCTTTGATTTATTAGTTAAGCCTAATAAATCAAAGAACATGTGTAAGGTTTTCTTAACTTTATATGTGTTTAATTTATCGTTTTAGAAAGTTCATATTTAGGGTGTTTAAACAACATACATGTGAGTAGATCTAAGATCCTGGTAAAATAAATATTCCAACAGTAGAGTATGCACAGTGGCGCTTATATTGAGAATGATATGCATGAATGTTTGGTAACCGGGATTAGGGTTATTACCCTAATAGGAACGGTCTAATAGCCTAGGGTTATTACCCTAGGGATATATGTGTATAAATGCCATTCCATATTAATTGAAATGTGATTTAGGGATTATGCGCTTAAGGCATAATCAGGTTGGACTCGGTACTCATAATCGAGAGGAACCACTTCTAAGGCCTTAATGTATTTAGACGTGTGAGAGCAGCACGTGGGTCTATGTCATGTAGATTTAAATAGATGTGTGAGTGCAACACATAGGTCTACGCCACGTAGACATAAATATGCATGTTGGTATAATAATTAGGTCTTTGTCATACAGACGTATGTGAATGGCATATCTATTAAATAGTATGATGAGCATATTATTATTGTTATTGTTTATATTGTCTTGTTGGGCTTGGCTCACGGGTGCTCTATTGTGCAGGAAAGGGTAAGGCATTAGCTGATCAGCCATGAGTTTTAGGAGTAGGGCAAAAGATGTACATGTTCATGCCATATCAGACCAAGCGGGTTGTGGGTCTATCAGTGTTGAACTTTTGAATTCTGTTTTGCCGCTTAGGTCGGCTAGAAAGAAAAGACTTGTAATTAAGTTTCTAAAGATTTTTGGGATCCCGACTATTTTGAAAGTTTAAATATATTACAAGTTTATTTTCATTCTCTTTAATATAAAATTTTAAATTCTGCGCTATTTTGGTTAGTAATCCCGATTAGGGGATTAGGGTTTCATTAGCATTTTTGGGTAGCGTGCCTAATTATTTAGGGCATTACAAGTTTAATCTTCATGAAGCATGCAATGATGAGTAGCAGTCTTATAGATTCTAATCGTGCCACTGGTGCAAAGGTTTCATCAAAGTCGATTCCCTCTACCTGACTGTATCCTTGAGCCACGAGCCTAGCTTTATTTCGAGTCACTGTCCCAAATTCATCAGACTTGTTTTTAAAAATCCATTTTGTCCCTATAACATTTGAACTATCTGGCCGAGGGACCATTATCCAGACACCAAGTCTTTTAAAATTTCCCATTTCATCCTGCATTATAGCCAAGCTGAACTCATCCAACAGGGCATCTCTGACACTTTTGGGCTCAATTTGTGATAGATAGCATGCAAAGGCTAACAAGTTCTGCAGTTTTCGTCTAGTGACCATGGTTTCATTCGAATCTCCTATGACAGTGGCTGAAGATGAGCTTTCTGAATCCAGGATGGGGGTCCATTTTTATACAATTTAGCTTGTTGGGGTTCTTTGGTCAGGGCACTATTAACTTCATTTCCTCTCTCTGGGTCACTGGCAGTAGCTTGATTGTCACCTGATACACCTGGTTCTGTATTTAGAGACTCAGTAGGAGTGTCAGGATACACTTGAGGCGGTCTAGTGATGACTGGTCTAGGTCCAGAGAGGACAGGGGCATCATCCTCGACCCACACTTCTTCATGTCCTTCTAAGTCATCAAATTTTACGTTCATTGATTCGACCACAGAGAGAGTCCTTTTATTGAATACCCTGTAAGCACGATTGTTGATGGAGTACCCAAGAAATGTCCCTTCATCACTTCTGGGATCAAACTTGGCCAAGTGATCACGTTCATTCAGAACATAACACGTACATCCAAAAATGTGCATGTGGCTAACGTTTGGAGGTCTTCCTTTCCATAGCTCATAAGCAGTTTTAGAGGTGCCAGTGCGAAGATGAACTCTGTTGCACACATAGCAGGCAGTATTGACAGCTTCAGCCCAAAATCGTTTTGAAATATCCTTGGCTTGCATCGTGACTCGAGCCATTTCTTGGAGGGTTTGTTTTTCTGCTCAACAACTCCATTCTGCTGAGGAGTTTTTGGGGCTGAAAATTCATGAAGAATTCCCATTCCATTACAGAACTCTGAGAATATGGAATTTTCGAACTCTTTTCCATGGTCAATCCTCAGCCTAAATACTTTTCCAACTTTGGAGTCTTTCTTAGTTTGCAGTCTCAATATCAAAGCAGAGAACAATCCGAATGTGTCAGACTTCTCTCTAAGAAATTCGACCTAGGTAAACCGAGAGTAGTCATCCACCAAGACCATTACATATCTTTTCCCATTGATACTTTCATTCTGCATTGGCCCCATCAGGTCCACATGCATTAGTTCCAACACACGTGAAGTGAGGAGTCTATTAATTGGGGGATGAGGTGTCTTATGCTGTTTTCCAAGCTGACATGGTCCACAGGCTCTCTCCTTGGACACTTTCATGTCAAGAATTCCCCTTACAGCTTGAAGCTTCACCAGTCTTTGGAGATCTCTGTAGTTCAAGTGCCCTAGCCTGCAGTGCCATAAGTCAGGTTTGTCCACGAAGGTCCTGTTGCACACTATGGTATTGTATACAGCATAGCACTGGTCCACAGTTCTGTTTCCTGTTAAGACAACATACAAATCAGATGAAACTAAACACTGAGTTTAAGTGAAACTTACAAAGAGGTTGTCGTCACACAATTGGTCGATGCTGATGAGATTGGCTTTGAGTCCTTCCACATACAGGACGTTCGTTAACTGAGCCACTACATTCACGTTCACATCACCTCTCCTAGCAATCTGCCCTTTGTTACCATCCCCAAAAGTCACGGATCCCCCTTTTTCGTCTTTGTAGTTAACTAGCAATTTCTTATATCCAATCATGTGACGAGAGCATCCACTGTCGAAGTACCACTGCCCTTCAACAAAAGCAGACAGGGATAGCTTTGCAACCAAACCAACACTAGGATTTGGTTTGGACTTTATTTTCCATTCTCGACGAGGTTCGTCCATGTGACTTATTTGGTTGAGGTAAACTATTGGGTCGATTGACCATTGCTTTCAAGTAATTCTGCAATTTGTAGCACTTGGGATGAATGTGACCTCTCCTATTACAGAAATGACATGTAGGAATGAAATTGTCATTCTGTAGCAGATTTTCTGCATCAGTCCTCCTTCCTTCAAACTTGAGTTTAGTGGGTCCAGTTGGAACTTGTCTCTTCTCAGATGAGTCAGATTCGTTAATGGTAGTTGGGATGTCAGGTAACTCATCTTCCTTCTTTGTTGAATCGACATTAGAGGGAAGAGAATTCTCAACAGACAGGTCATTACATTGTTTATACAACATCTTATATCCTAACGAGGTTCGATCACCATAGGGCTTCTGGAGCTGTAGTGTTTGATTGATAGCTTCTGTGCCTGGGGGAATGAATTGTAAAGCTTTCTTGGTTCTAATTAGATCAGCAGTGAGTTTATAGATCCAATTCTCCTTTTCATCAAGAAGTTTGTTGAGGTTTTTGACTGTGTCTTCTAACTTTTCTTTTTCAGTCTCCACTTGCTCTAGCGAACTGTTTAGACCACGGATCTGTTTAGTCATGTACTCCCATTGTGCAAACATTTCTTTATAAGCATTTTGTCGACCTGTGCTATCAGCTTCTGATGAAGTGGAGACTGCATCATCTTCAGACTCAACTGGATGACAGCTTTGGGCCATGAATGCCAGTACCTGCTTATCCTCATCAGATCCTTCACTGGCAGTGGAGTTCTTTTCTTCTTCACTATCACTCTAGGTTGCTGCAAGGGCCTTCTTCTTTTTTAGTGTGTTGGCGCACTCAGCCTGGATGTGGCCATATGCATCACACTCTCTGCACTTAGTTCCTCGACCTTTTTGATCAGTAGGAGCTTGTCCTTGCTTGAAATTTACACCTTTGTTTTTCTTGAGAAAATTTTCTTTGTCAGCTGGGGAATTTCTTCTGTAGTTCTTTTTGAAGAATTTTGCATAGTTTATCGTCAACAAGGCAATAGTTTTGTCAGTAATGCCATTCAATTTTTCTAGAACTGGTTTCTTATTTTCTTGGTGAATAAGTGCAATACTCGCATCTGATTTTTCTTTCACCACCTCCTTCCGTTTCTTGGTTTTCTTCCACCTGGACAGTGGCAGCTCATAATTTTGCAAGGACCCAATGAGTTCATCAAGATCGAGTTTCTCAATGTTTCTCATTTCTTCGATTGAGGTAACTTTGGACATGAATCTTCTGGGGAGAAAACCACGAACCTTTCAAACCAATTTTGAATTTGAGTAAGTCTTCCCCACAGCGTAGGATTCATTGGAGATATCACACAATTTTGCATGAAATTCAGCTACGGACTCATCCTCCTCCATGGTCAGATTTTAAAGGCCTTGGCCAAGGCACGCAATCTTGATTTCTTGACAGCATCAGTTACCTCATTTTTAATTTTCAGCTTCTCCCATGTTTCCTTTGCAATTTCACAATTGGCAATGACCTTCAACTGATTAGTGGAGACAGCATTAAACAGAGCATGAAGGGCCTTCGAGTTGAAATTAGCTCTTTCCATTTCAACTGTGGTCCATTGGCTCATAGGTTTAGTGATAACGATTTCATTCTCCATCATCATTGGTTTACACCACCATTCTTCTATGGACATCCATACTCTTTCATCTACAGCTCTCAAGAAGGCACGCATCTTGGTTTTCCAGTATGGATAGTTGGCTCCTTCAAGCATGGGAGGTCTCGAGGTAGATCCTCCTTCTCTAAACATTTCCATCTTGCACAAAGAAGTAGA
Source organism: Cannabis sativa (assembly GCF_029168945.1). Classification (NCBI taxonomy): domain Eukaryota; kingdom Viridiplantae; phylum Streptophyta; class Magnoliopsida; order Rosales; family Cannabaceae; genus Cannabis; species Cannabis sativa. Next base: position 35,096,736 of record NC_083603.1, read on the forward strand.
GAACAGACACACAAATGTTCCGTAGTTCTTCGAGAGAGAACTCAGAGATGGTTAGTGATGACAGAATAATCCTCAAAATTGAATCAAGAATCAAGGATCAAGAATCAAACAACAGTAGGATCTAACACAATTTTTTAGAAAATTTCAGGCTCTGATACCAATTGAAAGTACAACTTGTTGATTTTAATGATCCAAATTACCAAGTTGATTATCTTTAGGTTGATTGATTTCAAGATATGAATTTTAGACTTGAATCGATAATAAAGCAGTAAAACACACAAAGATTTACAAGCTTCATCTGCACTGAGAACACATCTCAGCCGACTAGTGCTTGGGTTCCCCGAATGAGGGTAATCTCATCTACTTATTCTCAATAGTTTCGTATTACAATCTTCAATTCTCTCTAAAGGAATCTAATACAAACTTTACAGCAATTAGTAATGAATTACCAACAACAATCAAGAATCCTGATTGTTAGTGCACAATCCCTTGTGCAGCAACTGAGTTCTTCTTCGACATTTCTTCAACCTGAAATCCCTTCAGATCTGATAACGAAGTTGACACTGAACTCCCTTCAGTTAGAACTCAGCAACTCCAGGCTCTGATCTTTCTGCCATTGATGACCATCTTCAAACTATGCAATCAGACCTGTAGATACAACAACAAGAATAGCAAGACACGACACTAACTCCCACGAAGACAACTGAAATAACAAACTAATATGATTTAATGGATAAGCTGTTTGCAGACTAAAACCGACTATATATATCCACAAAACAGTCCACCTGGCACTAACTAACACTTAACAATAACTGACTTAACAGAACGTTAATGCAGATATAACAGATAAAAACTCCAAACACGACTAGACATTGTACATAACTAAACTGTCACAAAATAATGACACTTACAAGTGTGTATAGTTTCTTCTTCAAGTACAATTTATTTGTGAAGGATCTCTTCAGATAGATTGAGACCAATTTCTCCCGTAAACCGAATGTTGTTTCTTCACTTGACACTTCTCTCAGCACCTCAAACAAGTATGGCACTATGTGCTTTTGTCTCAATCTCTATGATCTTCTTCTTGTCATTTCCCAATTCTTTTTACTCTTCCTTATCAATGGCTTGATAGATTTCTTGATGAACAGAAAAGGCCTTCATTTTCTTTTTTGAACAAAGGATGATTATGCATTAAAAAAGGCCTCAAACATAACAAACTTTTGCAAAGCAGAATGAGCATTCAGCTCATTGAAAATACAATCTGGCGTAAAACAAGACCCCCTAGCAACACAATGGGCGACCTTATTAGCAGATTTACAAATAAAAGAAATTAAAACATTCTTTAAAGATAATAAAATTAAACGACAGTCAGCCACCAACAAACCAAATTGTGATGGCATCTGGACTGAACTATTTATTGCTTGAACCACCATCAACGCATCCGACTCGACAACCACATCTTTCCAACCTTTATCTTTAGCCCAACTCAACGCTTCTTTTATTATAATCACTTCAGCAATTTCAGGAAGAAGAATCACTTCTACTTGAAATGGATTCAATTAATCTTTCATTAGATTCACGAGCCACACAACAAAACCCGGACCTTTGATAGCTCTGTCCACATTCACCTTGACCTTTAAACTTTCTGGTTTACCCCAATGATTGCACTGAAAAGAAACACTAGTCTGAAAGAGGGACGACTAAGTTCTAGCAATCTTCCATTGGTCAAGGACTGACCGAGCCGACTTCACCACACTAGAAGCAGAACAAGGTTTTTGCTGCCACAAAACCTCATTTTGGATCTTCCACAAACTCCAACTGACCATTGCTGCATCAAGAACAATATCACCACGGTCCTCGTCTAAGAGTGCAAAAAACCAGCTGCTAAATTCTTGGTATAAATTAGAATTTAATGCAATAGCTGATAAATTCCAGCAACTACGAGCGAATCCACAACCAACAAGAACATGGAAAATTGTCTCATGCTCATCATTACAAAATGGACAAAATAAATCCACATTAGCGTGCTTTGTGCTAGGTTGAACCTTTGTTGGAAGGCAGCCTGTACAAGCCCTCCACAAGAAATGTTGAACTTTTGGAGGTACTTCAAGTTTCCACAATTTTTTCCAGCAATTTTCCTCTTCTAGATGCAGCCAACTCCCAGTAGCAGATTGCAGAAACTTACAAGCGCTCTTGACAGTATATAAACCCGAGTGTTCCATGTTCCAGTACCAAGAATCATCGTCTGTAGAACTACTTAACTGAATGCTCATAATCAAATTTCTATCCCTCTTCACAAATATATCATCAAGTAGCTCTAAGTCCTAAGATCTGTCACCCACGAGACCTTGATGTTCTGAAATAATGAAGGGGTTACTAACCATTGGCAGCCACGGATCAAGGAGGACACTAACAGATGAGCCAGTACCAATTGATCGCCTTGCACCATTCCTAACTAGAGCTTGGGCTTACCAAATACTACACCAAATAAAACTTGGATTCTGTCCGAGCTCAACTTGTAAAAAAGAACCATTTGGGTAATACCGGGCTTTATAAATCCTTTTCACTAACGTATCTTTTTTTGTGAGTAACCGCCGGCCTTGTTTTCCCAAAAAAGATAAGTTGTAATCACGGAGATTGCAAAATCCTAACCCACCAGCATGCTTATGTTGACAAAGGCGCTTCCAACTAAACCAACTAACTCCCTTGCTTGTAGAGTTGGATTGGGCTTTCCACAAAAATTTTGCCATCATACCTTCAAGGCTAGCACAAATGTCCTTAGTCAAAAGGAACACACTCATAGCATAACTTGGAAGAGCTTAAGCAACCTACTTAATCAACACTTCCTTACCCGCTTTGGATAAAAACTTAATTTCCCAACTAAAAATATATTGCCTCTTTTTTTCTTTTAGGAAACAAAGTATTGCATTCTTTTTCCTCCCCATAATGCAAGGTAAGCCCAAGTATAAGCTATCTTCATTGGCCTCGACCAATCCCATAATTACACAAACTTGACTCCGAACCTCCTCACTAGTGTTCTTACTGAAAAAAACTGAAGACTTATCAAAATTCACCTTCTGACCAAACCCCAATTCATAGCTTTGTAAAAGCTGAATAATATTTTGAGCTTGGTTTCCATTAGACTTACAATACAAATAACTATCATCCACAAAAAGCATATGAGAAACTCTTGGAGCACCTCTAGCAACTTTACACCCAGTTCACCATTGATGCCTTTCATACTTCTTCAATAGAGCCGAAAAGCCCTCAGCACAAATAAGGAGCAGATATGGAGATAGTGGATCCCCGTGTCTTAGGCCTCTACCAGGAAAAATTGGACCCATAGAATGACCCCCATGAGTGACATTATAGGTAATAGTAGAAACACATAACATGATCAAAAGTCACTGCACTCCAACATTTTTGATAGAAGCCCGGTGTCATGCCATCGGGGCTCAGGGATTTATCCGGATGCATCTGGAAGAGAGCTCTTTTTATTTCATCATTCAAAACCGGTTCAAGGAGCATGTTATTTTATTCAACCGTGACTGTACTAGGACTACAAACAACAACTTCAGAAAAATTAACTGCTGAAGGAGTGAATAAATCAGAGAAATAATAAAAAAAAACAAAGGCCTTCATTTTAATCCTCCATAATCTGAAATCATTTGCTCCATTGAGCTTGTCTACTTCACAACGTGCGAAAGCGATGAATCCCTTTCTTGATCCTATTTTTGCTTCAAGAACTGAACTTTGATGCCAACTATTGTTGGGAAAACAACAACTCAACCAGAACATTTAACACAAGAAATTGACAATGAAACCAATTAGAGTTTAAGTGTAATTTGAATGCAGCAATAATCAATGAAAAATAGAGTTAATCAAACACAATGAACACACCAACTTTACGAGGTACGAACAAGATGATGATGATCCAACTTGTCTATATCCCTGACCAGAACAACAACAAGGCTTTGAGAGTCTTTATTAGCTAATGAAGAACAGAGGATTACAAATGATTTAACTGTACAACTCAAGAAGCTTTGCTTCTGTTATAAACAACCTCATTAAGTAGTAATTATGATTAGAAATGCATCACACCATTAATGCCCTAAAGAACTCACTTCTCTCTTGCTTTACTCTTTAAACAACTCCTAAAATTCTCTATCTCGATCTGACTCTCTCTCTTAATGTGTTACCCAACTAACTTGAATGATGGCTTTATAGGCTTTGGTGTAGACCTGAGTACCAACTATCATAACAGACAATTGGTTAAGTTAGTTGCAGTAGTAGTATAATAGGAAGAGAGTAATATTTAGCCACGTACTCACAACAATATATTTATATTGAAAAGAAAGGACTCAAAACTAATATATATATATTTTTTAAATAAAATTTAATTTATGTATAACTAGAATCTGAATTCATGATCTGAAATAAATATATATTAATTATTTCTTTAAACAGTAAACACATTTGAAAATCCAAAATCATCTGTTTCCCTTATTTGTCTCATTTATTTTCCTTCTTTTGTTGGGTAAAAATCCCCAATGGATTGCTAGGGCAAGAGTTAGTCTTTTTGCTTACTGATTCCTATAACTATATGCCAAGAATATCTAAGAAACATATCATATTGCTGTTACATTATCTTCTCTTTGAATGGGGTTGACAAAGATTTTACCCAGTCCTCTTCCCCCAATATATTTTATTTACTATGTTTGCAGAAGCTTATAATTATGAAAAACATCGATGCTGGCGCTGCTGTTAGAATAAAGCAGTAGATTTTGGTCATCATTTCAACTTTTCAAGTAAGTAATCTTTTGTTCTTGCATTGAAAATTATATGTAGAATTGATTTTTTTTTTATTCATGGAAGTATGAAAATTACATGATCAATGTAAGAAAAAATTGTTCCTTTTTTCCACCAAAGAAATATAGTAATTTCTTCCTGAACTCATTGTCAAAGTGATGTAAAACAAGTTATAATAACTTCTTATAATCTTCCAAGTGCAGGAGTCTGTAATTAAAAGTTGACTTTGTAGACCAGATCGAGGACATTTTGATTTATCTCTTCTCCTTCTATTACGATCATTTCGTTACTGAGGACAAAGAATTGTTTAAGATCTATGCCATAAACCGCATTAACATCCAAAATCTCTGTCCTCATCATATTATTCCTTTTCTTGAACAATTCTCTTCGTGCATTTATCATTATTTAATATGGTGTCAACAAAAGAGAAATACCAATATTCTATAGCCTTACATATCAAGCTCTTGGCTCTCAAAATTATAAGTTTACGCAAAGTAATCTCATCTTTTGTCATCTTCACCTTAATTTTATTCACCGGCACAATGCTATTATATAACCTCCAATCCTATCTCCACCTCAACATAATATCTCCTCCACTAGCAATCCCAACATTTGATGATAAAGATGAAGCATTACTCATGAACCAGACCACAAGAACAGATTTACACGATGTGAGGCATAACATGGATGATAAAGAGTTGCTTTGGAGAGCTTCTATATTACCGAACATAAGCCAATACCCATTAAAAATCACTCCAAAAGTCGCCTTCATGTTCTTGACAAGAGGTGATTTGGAGCTGGCTCCTTTATGGGACAGGTTCTTCAAAGGGCACGAAGGCTTTTACTCCGTCTATGTTCATTCCTCCACTCCCTCTTTCAACAAAACAATGCCTACAAAATCTGCCTTTTATAACAGATGGATTCCTAGTAAGGTTAGTAAAATGTCGACACATTCATTTTCTTTTCATTTTCAACTTGAAAATACTTTATGACGAAAGAAGCCAGTTTTTGTATAGTTGTATCATTACTATACTGGGAGTGATTCACTTTTGAGTACATTTTTTTCTTTAATACTAAAAGCGTACATTTTGTTTTTTAAGGTATATTTTGATCTCACTAAAATTATTTTGCCATATATTTTTCTTTGTCGGCGAAAATCTTTTGGCGAGTAATAACAATTAAACATATGCTTAAATATGCTCTTGTAATTAATAATTATACTTTTCCTCAAGTATTTTTGTTCGCTCAGTAACGTACGCTATGATTGAAATTTTAATCGAATGTTCATGGCCGTGTACTTTCTTTTGGAAGTATAATTTTCGAATTGTATATGTACACATCATTAACCCATACAAATGGTGAAGTTTTGAACGATTAATTTGTTGCAGGAAGTAGAATGGGGAGGTGCTAGCATGGTTGATGCCGAAAGGCGCCTACTAGCCAATGCTTTACTTGACTTTTCAAACAAACGTTTTATTCTACTCTCTGAGTCATGCATTCCCCTATATAACTTCTCTATAGTGTACAACTATGTCATGGGCACAACCAAAGCCTTTCTAGAGGTTTTTGACTCCGATACCACGGTCGGCCGGGGCAGGTACAATATCAAAATGAGCCCACTCATTACGCTGCAGCAATGGCGAAAGGGTTCACAGTGGTTCGCTATAGACCGAACCTTAGCAATGGAGGTTGTTTCAGACCAAAAATACTTTGATCTCTTTGTGAGGTTTTGTCGTGGCAGATGTATCACTGATGAACACTACCTTCCCACATTTGTTAATATCAAGTTTGGGGAGATAACTTTAAATAGGTCATTGACTTGGGTTGGATGGAAAGCTTCTGGATTGATCCAACCCCATCCAAGGATGTTTGTCAGAGAAGATGTGAATATTGAGTTATTGGAAGGGCTTAGGCATGGAACTAAATGTGAGAACAACTGGATGAGAACCAATATTTGCCATTTGTTTGCAAGGAAATTTGCACCCAACACATTGGACAGGCTGTTGAGTACAGCTCCTACGTTAATGGAATTCAATTGATATTATATAAAATGCAATATTCTACTTAATAATGACAATTGATTTTATATATAATTATGCCAGAATATATCGTGGTCTCATCATTAGCTATATATATTATTATTCATGACTTTTAATTTCTCACTTATTGGGGTAGGAAATATTTGTGTAAGTAATTCTATTACGAGAGCCTAAACAATTCATGTTCCAACAAACTATGACTAATCTTATATTTGTCATGATCCATCAAACACATAAAGAACATGACAATAAAGCAAATCAATCATCTTCTCTGATTAAGAAGAGAATCATATACTAGTGACAAGTCTCTATTCTACACTAAGGTTAATATTGACAAATCCTCAAGCTTAAGCTCACTCATTGCTCCCCTTTCAGCCCCTCTCGCACACTCTCTTTAATGTGTAAAAAATCAATTTTAAATAAGTTAGACTTCCTTTATGAGTTTTATTAACTGAAAAAAACATTTCTAGTGACATGGACATCAATGTTTGACTCATGACAAGAAAGAAGACGTCACAAAGTTAAGTAGATCACCTGAGTCATAGTAGTCGACTTGGGAGGAGTCTCTAGCCATGTGCCCAAGTTGACTTCGAGAACTCTTAGATAGAAGTTCCGACTTTCATAACTCGTTTCTAACTGAATATCTTTCATTATTATGTGCCATTAAGACATAGAGCAATCAAATCCAGGTTTGGGAGCTAAAATTACATGAACTTGCACCCCAAAAGTCTACTTGGGCACCTAGGGTTTTACCCAGCACCTAAGTTGACATCCTAAATAGAGTTTCCGTTTTTGGGACCGTCTTACTGCAAATGGGCCAAACATTGTATTGGAACATGAGCTAGACATACTACGAACATATTTGAAGCATAAGAATTAGATATGGAGAAAATTCTTTTTTGAGCACCCACAGCACTCGGTGCACGAGCACCCAAAGCTCAGGTTGACAATTTATCAATCTAGGGGACTTCCAAGTATCAAATCAACGATCTGTTTTTGCATCATATTTGTCTTCATCAAAAACGGGGAACAAGTACAATCGGGGAAGAGATAACACTTCCTAGGGGTTAAAAGCAAGGCCCAATGCCCAAGTCGAGATTTTGTCAACCTAGACCGATTTCGATGATGTTTTTCGAAAACTCTTCCATGCATATTCTCTATTTTCAGCAAAGATTAAGATTCAAATATTTCCAAGTACCAAATGGAACTTCCAATGGGCAAAAACTTGGACTTAGCACCCAGGGTAATGTTGGGTTTTGTGCCCTAAATAAAACCCATTACAATCTAATCTAATTAGTTATCAATTTAAGAGATTTGAAGTGATTTATGTTAACATGTTATTTTCATGCTTATGGTTTAATATATGCACAAAATCAGTTAAGTCCAGAACATATATTTATTCACAATTACAGTAATGTGAACACAGTGGTATTTGATTGTGATTATATGATTCAAAAGACTATGTCCCTGTTTCATTAGTGTTTTGGATTTACACTGATGTGAAAATCAGCGATGAAGTATACTTACACTTGGAGTAAGTGTTATGTTCTTTCCAGAACATTGGTAAAGTATACTAGTTTCGAATGTATGGAGTATACATTGGACTGGACTGATATTGAACTTAGTCAAGATATTATAATACTTACTGTTGTATCTTTCCAAGTCAATATCACTAGTTGATCTTAGATCAAAAGAATCTAAATCCTGATATGCTTAGGCTCAATCTCAGGAGTGCTATTCATGTTCTTTGATTTATTAGTTAAGCCTACTTTTGGGTCAGGGTGATACGTATATTTTGGGAACATGATAGTATGATTGAGTGGGAGCGCTGAACATAAATATGGAATCTATAGCTTCTACAGGTGTATAGAAGTCAAGTGATGATTCCCTTCGAGCTTAGCTAAATAGAAGTAAATGGATGAGCTCTTGTCTCAGTGATTATATCTTAGTTCACTAAAATATCATTTACAGGTAGCTAAGTAATTTAAGGGGCCAAATACATGGAGGGGTGAAACGGTAAATTTATCCCTTCTCGGTGTAAATCATCTATATAGAAGATCTTTGATCAAATTAAGATTATACGATAGTTAAATGTGATAGCGTATCTATATCGTGGAACATATAGAGCGCTCTATATATCTGAGAGTGCAATTCCAAGTTCTAAGAGTGGATTCAACAAGGAATTAATAAGTTAGGGGATTTACTTGATAAATTCGGTTCGACTTATTGGAAGCTCAGTAATATAGTCCATGGTCTCCATTCTAGTTGAGACCATACTTCTTGTAAGATTCAATAATTGATTTATGATTTATCAATTATAATTCTAGAATTAGAATATGTCTAGTTTGTGAATTTTCACTAAGCAAGGGCGAAATTGTAAAGAAAAGAGATTCTAGGTTTATTTGTTAATTAAGAGACTCTTTAGGTCTAATTAATAATTATGTGAAATGACAATATTATTTAATAATCTATTTTAGTTATTAAATAATTAGTTTTGGCATTTAAATAGTTAGAATTTGAAAATTGGCGTTTTTGAGAAAATAGAAATAAAAATTGTTAAAACTGCAAAATTCCAAGTGGGGTCCATTAACACAATGGCCGACCACTTGAAGAGAGTTTTTCTAATTAATATTTTCATTATTTTAATGCCAAATAATTACTAACCTAAACCTAGTGGTTGCCTATAAATAGAAAGTGATGGCTCACACCAAAAGAGAGAATTATTCAGTAATTCAAGAGATCGCCTTTCAGAAAATTGAGCCATCCACTTTCTCACTATAACCAACCCTCTCATTCTCTCTTTTCCTCTTCCAATTTCGAAATACCTTGAGTGATAGAGTAGTGTTGGGTTTTATGCCCTAAATAAAACTCATTTCATATAATCAGATTTACTTATTAATAAAGATCAGAAATAACATTTTATGTTGCATGGTTCACATGATTTATTTCATGATTATAGGTATATAATGTATGAATTCTTTTTAAGTCCAGAACATATGAGTTGGTTAAAGATTATAGTGTTGCCAGCACAGTGGAATATAATCTTTATTGTATGTTCAAAAGTTGATTCCCTGATTTGTCAGAACACTGGATTTAGACTGACATGGTATAATCAGCGATAGGTATTCTTACACCTTGGAAAAGTGTTATGTCCTTTCCAGGACATTGGCAAAGTTTACCAGTATCGGATGTATGGAGTATACATCGGAAAGGACCGATATTGAACTTTGATTAGATATGTTGAAATTTACCGTAATATCTATTCAATTCAATATCAACTGTTGATCTTAGATCACATGATCGAAATCCTAATATGGTTAGGCTCAATTTCAAGAGTGTTACTCGTGTTCTTTGATTTGTTAGTTAAGCCTAGTTTTGTATCAGGGTGATACGTACATTTTGGGAACACGGTAGTGCAATTGAGTGGGAGCGCTAACATAAATATGGAATCTATAGCTTCTATTTGGCAAATAGAAGTAAAGGATGATTTCCTTCGAGCTTAACCAAACGAAGATAAATGGTGGAGATCTCATTTCACTTAGGTGAAATATCATTTATACAGGGTTAAGTGTTTTAAGGATAAAATACATTGTAGGGTGTTACGGTAATTTAATCCCTGTACAGTGTAAATCATCTATATAGAGGATCATTGATCACATTAGGGTTATAACAATGGATAACTAATGACGTGTCTATATCGTGGAACATATAGAGCGTTTCTATATGACTGAGAGTGCAATTCCAAGTTCTAAGTGTGGATTCAATGAGGAATTAATAAGTTAGGGAATTTACTTGGTAAATTCGGTTCGACTTATTGGAAGCTCGGTTATATAGACCCATGGTCCCCATACTAGTTGAGACCATACTGCTTGTAAGACTCAGTTAATTGATTTTAATTAATCAATTATAATTCTAAAAATTAGACTATGTCTACTTTATGAATTCTCACAGTTTAAGGATGAAATCGTAAAGAAAAGGGTTTCTAGGTTTAATTATTAATTAAGAGACTTTGTATGTCTAATTAATAATTATTTTAAATGACAATATTATTTAATAATCTATTTTAGTTATTAAATAATTAGTTTTGGCAATTAAATGATTAGAATTGGAAAAATGGCATTTTTGGAGAAATTGAAATAAATTGAGGAAACTGCAAAATCCAAGTGAGGCCCATTTCCCTCTATGGCCGGCCACATGATTGAGTTTCCCAATTATTATTTTTATTTTTTTAATTGCCATGTAATTGCTAATCAAAGCCTAGCAAAAATAGGAAAGTGGTGGATCACACTAAATAAGGCAGTTGATTGATTACACAGTAATTAAGGAAACTGTTTTATTTAGAAAGTTGTGCTCTCCCTTCTCCCTATATATAGCAGCCCTTGTTCTCTTCTCTTGCACAATATCATATGAAGCCATAAGCAACGAAATTCAAGAGAGAAAAAGAGAGAAAATTTCGAAATCCTTGTGAGATGAGTAGTGCCCACACACATCAAGTGGTATCTCAATCATAGTATGGAAGACTATGGAAAATCTGCATCAAAGAAGGAGAAAAGAAGATCCAGGTTCAGATCTTGGTGATGCTCTGCTACAGAAAGGAATCAAGGGCTAGAGATCTGAACAGAAGGAGTCATATTATTCCGCTGCACCCACTGTAAGGTTTTCTAACTGTATATGTGTTTATTTTCATTGTTTTAGAATTCATATTAGGTTGTTAATCCAACATACTTGTTAGTAAATCTAGATCCTGGTAAAATAATTTCCAACAACTGGCACCAGAGTCATGGTAATGATTTACTTTCATGTAATATGAATTAAAACGATGATTGCATGTTTTTGTGTTGATTTGGATGGTTTCATGTGGTTTATGTGTTAGTTGATGAATGTATATGTTGTACAGTTTCGTTTTCCATGAAAAATATTTTTTCAATTTTTGAAAATATTTTATTTGCATTCCTTGTGAAAAATTAAGCAATTTTCGTTTTTACGGAACTCGATTCCGATGAAAAACGAAAAAGTTATGATTTTTGGAAAAAACGAATTTCAGGTACGCATGGGTGGTCAATCGCACGCATGGGCTGTGCATCCAGCCCGTGTGCACCGTGCACCTCCGCCCAGTCGCACCCTGCAGCTGACCGAGTTTTCTCGGTCAGGCATGCTGTAGGCGCCGAAGATCCTCGGCGTCAGCCTCTCCTCCGCGCGCGTAATGGGCTGCTGCATGCAGCCTCCTGGGCAGCAGTTTCCCAAAATTGCGTTTTTTTGGGGTTTTTCTCCAAAAATCCAATTTTTCCAAGGGATTGTTTCCCAAAATTCATTTTTCCTTTTTTAAATATTTCTAAATTGAAATGTTTCCAATTTTAAATATTTTCAATTTGGAATTTTTCCAATTTTAAATGTTTCTATTTTGGATTGTTTCCAATTTTAAATATTTCCTATTATGGTCAGATTTAAAAATTTGTTAACTTCTTTAATATTTATTTATTATTTAATTATAAGATTAGATATTTTGATATTTAAGATATTTTAAATTAAAAGATAACTTTGTCTTTTTATTTAAAATATTATATTAAAATTATCTTATATGACAAATTAAATAATTAATAAATTTGAAATTAACATAGATATTTTTATAGATATTCTGACCATAATATTTTCAAATTCAAAAATTTGTTATTTTGTTAAATATTTAATTATTTATAAATTATAAGTATTAAAATGATATTTTTTCTATATATATCATTTTTTTCCTTATTAGAAATTTATAAATTATATCTTAAATATTTAAATAACATAGATATTTTTGTAGAGATTTGAATATTGCTTAATTTGAGATATTTTGACATATAATTATGGTAATTATTATTTATTTATTATTTTATTCCTAAAATAATAATTATCTAACCAAATCTATTTTAAAGTTGGTTTATTTTATTAAATTATAAGATCTGAAAATGATATTGAAGATTCTTTCCTTTCAAATCATTGATCTTATTAGATATTTAATTTAATTTGATTCAAATAAACCTAGATATTTTAAAATTAGTTTCCTTTATTTGGTTAGTTTAAGAATAATAATTTAATTATATTAATATCTTATTTTCACATCTGTTACATAGACAATGTTTGTTTATATTGTTTATTCAAAACTCTTTTTAACAAACCTATTATTTATCTGATCTAAATTGCTATGATTAACTTGTTGACAGATCTTATGATCTGATTTTAATCATAGTCCAATTGACGATAAATCTTATAAATAATTTGTAACAGGTAAATTTTGTACGTCTTTCATCTGTGTAAACCTAGTAACATGATAGGGTCCATCCAAATCATTTGACCTGTGTGAACCTATATGTTTGCTTTTGGGCTTAGATGCATATAGGAAGCCCATTTAAGTTTTTACTAAGTAAATGGACTAGGTTGCTAAAATAAATTTTGACATAAGGAAATTTATTTAGGCCCAATTAGATTTGGGCTTATTCAATGAATAACAATTGTTTATTTTAAGGTTAAATTCCTCTCTTTTGGGCCTTGTGTGAGAGTTGGGGGCCATAGAAGTGGGTACGACATACTGAACCCAGCTCCCCCTCACATGAACTACCCCAATTGTGAAGGCCCATTTGCCTTATTTAAATAATTGTATTAGGTTAATTATATTAGTCTAACCTAATTAAAATTGAATTAGCAACATAATTAACTTTTAAAATATATGAAATTTATTTTTCATGTAATATTTTAAAGTTAATTTTAGAAAAACACTTAGTCAATGATATATTCTAGATAGTTATTTCTAGTACTAGTTATTATTTCTAATATTAAATAGGAAAATATCATAGATTGTGAAATTAATTGTTTCCTAATTAGTTTTGGTACAATCTAAGTTTAGTATATTTTCATAGTATTAAACTAGAATTAATAATTAAGTTTCCTCTTTACTTAATTATTTATTTCTTGAATTTAATACATTTAATTAAATTGAAAATTTCAATATCTAAGTTGATTTTCATCATGATACTTTAATATTGTTATTTTCATATTATTTAATTAAAGTTGAAAATTATTTTAAGTTTGGAATTTTATTTCTGAATAACTTAAGTTTGAATAATTTTCAAAATATATTTTATTTTATTTTATTAATCATTTCCCAAAATTTCGAAATTGCATCACCTTGATGCAGAAATTTCGAATTTTATTTGAAAAATAGATTAAAGTTGAAAATTATTTATTTAATTTTGGACCAACTTAAATCAATTACTTTTTCATTTAATGGTTAATTAAAATAAAGGAACTAAAATATATTATAATTAAAAATTGGATTAATTAGTCTATGAAAGTCTAGATAGATATTATCTGTTTTGCTTGAAGTATTTTTCTAGTGTATTTAATTAAATAGAAAATTAATATTTAAGTTGATTTTTTAATCATGATACTTAAATATTTGAAATTTTTCTTAGATATTTAATTAAATAGGGAAATTATACTTTTTGTTGAAAATTAATTTTATTAATTTTGGGCCAACATAAAATTAGAGTAATTTTCCAGGATTTATTTTTATTTTATTTTAAAGCACTTTCGAAAGTAGTATTCTTATATAGTTCATTTTTCGAAATGCAATATATATTTATAGAAAATTAAATTTGAGTTGTAAATTAATTTAAATTAATTTTGAAACAACTTAAATTGAATAATTTTCTAAATATTTATGGAAATTATTACTAAGATGGAAATAATTCACGTTATTTTTATATCCATCTAAGTATAATTTATAAATATTACATTAAAATTTATATTTAGAATTTTTCATTCTAAATTGGAAATTTTAATTAAATAAATCTATATTTAAAATAAATAGATTAAAATAAATATTAGAAGAAAATACAACCCTTCATTAAATAATGAGCTTTATTATTATAAGGATATTCGATCTCCATTGTTGGTTTTACATAGCTATTGTTTTAGTGAGTAATCCTCCCTAATGGAGGAACGTTCATTAGCAAGTTAGCACCGTTTAATCTCGAAAGATAAGTAATCTTGTAAGTTTTTTTATATAGTTTATGATCACCCTAATGGTGGCGACTATATAAGACTTGCAAGAATATGAAACAATGGTGGAAGCTCATAAGATAGAATAGCCTTGACTCTCGCCTAAACGGGACAACGCGGATTCACATCTTGATCGAATAAAAGGTTGCTAGAATGTTTGACATTTTAGATGAGCTGACAACTCTATTCAATGAATGATAGCTTTGACTCTCACCTAAATGGGACACTGATATCAGTTTGTTGAAAACCTTGGAAATTATTTAGGATTGTATGTTTTAGTATTTTCACTTGTCATTCCTACTTGCTATGTGCTTCATAATTTCTGAATTGTGTATGAATTTGTATTGAACCATGTTATTTTCTGTTATTAAATTGTAGTTTAATTTCGAATCTTCATTGTTGGTCTAACTTGATTTGTTTTTCTAATGAGATAAATCCCTAATGGATTTTCACCATTAGACTAACATAATAGTGTTAGATCTCGAAAGATAAATATTGTATGTGCAACATCTAGCTGTTCATCAATTGATGACACCTTAGACTAGTGTTTTACAATATGAAACAAGAAGATTGTATAAATAAGATTACTTTGACTCTCGCTAATCGGAGCATCGTTGGATTCTAATTTAAAACGAAATTATCCTAATTCCTCTTAGCTTATTCATTTCGAACTAGCTTAATGACATATCATTGGATGAATGGTCTATAAATCATATAAAGTCTTAATTTCTCTTAAGAAATTAGATGACGCATATGATTATATTCCCGGAATTCTATCCCTAAATGATATAAATCCTCAATCTTAGATATCAGCTACTTGTATAGGCAAATCATAGAGTTTGATTAGTAGTGGTGGTCCAAGAAAGAGTTACTAATTATACAGTTACACTTTCACAAGTGTTTCATAACCATTTTCTATCAATGGATTTAAACTGTATGAGTTTAGCATTCTGTGACTAGAATCCACTTGCACTATTCTAAGAACTCTTTGATGTAACTAAACTTATGTCATCAAAAGATACAACCACATATTTTATAAATCTAAGGCATTTGTATCTTGTTCATAGTGGTTTTGACAAGATCATTCTCTACAAAGAGTTAATATGCCTATATCCAATGAAATTAAGTTCATCTCATTCGCAGATGGATGTACATTCAGGGATGAATATGAGTCCTCGTTGTATTCTTAAAACGATCACTATAGATTTTACCTTATGCAAAAGAAATTTGAAATGTTTGAAAAAATTCATGAATTTCTAGCAATGGTAAGTGGTTAAAGATCTTGCGAACTGATAGGGGTGGAGAAAAAGTTAGTAGATATGCAGTTCAAAGATCATTAATTTGATTTTTGAATTATATCCAAACTTACCTCCCCAGAAATTCGAGTTGCATATTGATGATTAGTTACTAGTCGTTGCCTAAATCCTTCTAAGGAAATAAATTTCAGAATGATGCAATGGTTGTATACTTTATATAAATCATTACTAGATTCATGGATGACCTAATTGAAATCTTAAGAAAAGCTAGAACTGCTAACCTTGGTTTGCATGTTTGTTAGCTATTCTAAGTGATTAGGGGTGGAGCATCCCATAGTCATTAGATAAGAAAATGTTTGTTTAAACAAATACTGCTTTTCTAAGAAAATGACTAAGTCTGAAAATAAAGTAGCAAATAAAGGAGATATTTTTTTTTTTGATTCCATAAGTGTTCTATCATCTTATTTTTTACAAGATGATCCCACTGCCTCTGTTGTCTTAACACAACTGAAGAGGTCTATACCATTTAGTTTTCTTTGACATAGTTCACGGTACCTTGTTGTAGTGGGAGAGTTTCTAGGAACTCACCTTCTTATAACTTGGAAGACACTCCATTGTGAGTTTCAACAAGTAATGGATTGCCAAGATAAGAAACTAAGAAGAAAGCCAATAGAACTATGGTTTGATCCATTCACATGGAGTAACCTAAAGTTTTCTATTACAAGGACATGAAAGGAAATTTTCGTTAATAAGTCTATTCAATGGACTTAACAAAACTTCCTGTTCCTAGTATTGTAGGTTGGAGTTTATCTAAACCTATGGCTTGTGGTATACCTGGAAATTACTTACTCTAATGCAAGCAACTTACTTTAGTAAGATGCTGGAGCATTTTCTTTCCAGTGGCAATCTATAGAAGCTTCACAACTTCAAAAGCATAGATTTTATTTGTCTAAGGAAAAGTTTCAACTATTCCAGAGAAGATAAAGCCATGAAAGAATTTCTTAAATCAATAGTGAGAGGTCTCAGATATGCTTTAGTATGCCTTAGACCAGACACCTGCTGTTGAGTGGGAGTAATGAGTAGGTATCAGATTAATCCAGGAGAGGAACATTGGAAGACAATCAAGTAAATTTTAAGATTAAGAAGAGGAACTATATGTTAGTCAATAAGGGTGTTTTTTTTTGAAACTCTTAGACTACACCACATCAGATTTCAAGACTTGCCTTTGTGCTAGAAAGTCTGCTGATGAGATGGTGATTACTTTGGGGGTGGAGTAGCGATTTTGGAGAAGTATAAAAACCTATCTGAAATCTCTTGGTCTACCAGAGAGAGACTGAATGTTAAAAGTTGCAGGAAAGATACTTATTCAGTCTAAGGAAAGTTCTATACATTTGTGGCAGTGTTCCAACTTGCCTTAACTACTAGGGTTACTTCCTGAATAACAAAAGAGTAGTTGCCCAAAAGTATAGAATCCAGTATCCCAAAAGAGTAGACATATAGAGAGGAATTTCACATTATCAAGGATTTTGTGATTAAGGAAGAGTAATGGTGGAGAAGAGGTTGTGTTTAATTCAGCCTGTCAGATCCTATTACGAGGAGTATACTACTATTACACTTGATTGGTATATCAAAGTGTTAATGATTATTTGAAATGCACTTTTTGTTTTATATTAGTGCAAGTGGGAGTTTGTTGGGTTTTATGCCCTAAATAAAACTCATTTCATATAATCAGATTTACTTATTAATAAAGATCAGAAATAATATTTTATGTTGCATGGTTCACATGATTTATTTCATGATTATAGGTATATAATGTATGAATTCTTTTTAAGTCCAGAACATATGAGTTAGTTAAAGATTATAGTGTTGTCAGCACAGTGGAATATAATCTTTATTGTATGTTCAAAAGTTGATTCCCTGATTTGTCAGAACACTGGATTTAGACTGACATGGTATAATCAGCGATAGGTATTCTTACACCTTGGAAAAGTGTTATGTCCTCTCCAGGACATTGACAAAGTTTACCAGTATCGGATGTATGGAGTATACATCGGAAAGGACCGATATTGAACTTTGATTAGATATGTTGAAATTTACCATAATATCTATTCAATTCAATATCAACTGTTGATCCTAGATCACATGATCGAAATCCTGATATGGTTAGGCTCAATTTCAAGAGTGTTACTCGTGTTCCTTGATTTGTTAGCTAAGCCTAGTTTTGTATCCGGGTGATACGTACATTTTGGGAACACGGTAGTGCAATTAAGTGGGAGCGCTAACATAAATATGGAATCTATAGCTTCTATTTTGCAAATAGAAGTAAAGGATGATTTCCTTCGAGCTTAACCAAACGAAGATAAATGGTGGAGATCTCATTTCACTTAGGTGAAATATCATTTATACATGGTTAAGTGTTTTAAGGATAAAATACATTGTAGGGTGTTACGGTAATTTAATCCCTGTACAGTGTAAATCATCTATATAGAGGATCATTGATCACATTAGCGTTATAACAATGGATAACTAATGACGTGTCTATATCGTGGAACATATAGAGCGTTTCTATATGACTGAGAGTGCAATTCCAAGTTCTAAGTGTGGATTCAATGAGGAATTAATAAGTTAGGGAATTTACTTGGTAAATTCGGTTCGACTTATTGGAAGCTCGGTTATATAGACCCATGGTCCCCATACTAGTTGAGACCATACTGCTTGTAAGACTCAGTTAATTGATTTTAATTAATCAATTATAATTCTAAAATTTAGACTATGTCTACTTTATGAATTCTCACAGTTTAAGGATGAAATCGTAAAGAAAAGGGTTTCTAGGTTTAATTATTAATTAAGAGACTTTGTATGTCTAATTAATAATTATTTTAAATGACAATATTATTTAATAATCTATTTTAGTTATTAAATAATTAGTTTTGGCATTTAAATGATTAGAATTAGAAAAATGGCATTTTTGGAGAAATTGAAATAAATTGAGGAAACTGCAAAATCCAAGTGAGGCCCATTTCCCTCTATGGCCGGCCACATGATTGAGTTTCCCAATTATTATTTTTATTTTTTTAATTGCCATGTAATTGCTAATCAAAGCCTAGCAAAAATAGGAAAGTGGTGGATCACACTAAATAAGGCAGTTGATTGATTACACAGTAATGAAGGAAACTGTTTTATTTAGAAAGTTGTGCTCTCCCTTCTCCCTATATATAGCAGCCCTTGTTCTCTTCTCTTGCACAATATCATATGAAGCCATAAGCCACGAAATTCAAGAGAGAAAATTTCGAAATCCTTGTGAGATGAGTAGTGCCCACACACATCAAGTGGTATCTCAATCATAGTATGGAAGACTATGGAAAATCTGCATCAAAGAAGGAGAAAAGAAGATCCAGGTTCAGATCTTGGTGATGCTCTGCTACAGAAAGGAATCAAGGGCTAGAGATCTGAACGAAAGGAGTCATATTATTCCGCTGCACCCACTGTAAGGTTTTCTAACTTTATATGTGTTTATTTTCATTGTTTTAGAATTCATATTAGGTTGTTAATCCAACATACTTGTTAGTAAATCTAGATCCTGGTAAAATATTTCCAACAAGTAGTGCCCACACACAGCAAGTGGTACCTCAATCATAGTCTGGAAGATCGTGAAGAATCTAACCTGAAGAGAAGGACATTCGGACTCAGATCTTGGTGATACTCTGCGATAGAAAGAATGCAAGGGTTAGAGATCTGAGTGGAAGGAGACATATTATTCTGCTGTAACCAATGTAAGGTTTCTTAAACTTTATATGTGTTTATTATCGTTTTAGAAAGTTCACATTTAGGGTGTTAAACAACATACTTTTGAGTAGATCTAAGATCCTGGTACAATAAATTCCAACAACTGGCCTTAGAGCCATGGTAATTTATTTTCTTGCAAGAAATTTCGACTTAAAACGATTTGTGTGTGATTTGGATGGTTTCATGTTGATCTGTGTGCCATATGATGATTGATTGATGTTTGTGAGATTTCGTGAAAAATAGTTAAATTTTCGTTTCTGGAATTATTTTTATTGGATAGTTTGGAAAAAATTAAGCAATTTACTATTTTACAGAACTCAATTTTGATTTTATTTGAATTAGTTATGATTTTTTGAAGATTTGAAAAAAGATAGGTTGATCACCCAACCCCACGGGCGCGGAACCGAGTGTCCCTCGGTCAGCTGCGTGTTCGGACATGGTCTTGTCCGAGCGGCACGCCCAGGGGTGTCTTAAACCCCTTATCCGCGCGCGGAAATCATGCAAGTGAAGCCTTGCGGCAAGTTTTCTCGGCAGATCTCCTAGTGGGCGCGGGCGGATGGTATGCAACTGCATACCATCCGTACAGCTCACATTTTTTTCGTTTTCTTCGATTTTTCATGCTATTTCATGGAATTAACTTCCCATTTTTTGTGTAGTTTTGTATTTTGATTTTTACTTTTCATATTTCAAATCTAACTATCAGAAATAAATTAATTTAAATTTTTTAAAATTAATTTAAGAAATTAGTGTAGTTTGAACTTGAAAATAGGTAAAAAATTATCTTTTTGCTTAATTTTTTATCTTATTTTTTAAAATTTGATTATTTTATCTTATTTTTAAATTTAAGGTCAGATATTAATTTTTTTTTTAAATTATTCTATTTTTAAATTATTCTATTTTTAAATTATTTGACCTTATTTAAATTTAAAATAAGATTACTATAATCATGATATTTTGAATAGAAAAAAGATATTTTGCTAACTTTTAAATTTTTGTTATTTTTTTTATTTAAATTAAATTATAAAATCAGAAAAGGATATTTAATTATCATTTTATTTTATTGAATGTTTAATTTATAAAATAACATGAAAATTTAAAAGATGGTTAGCAAATTTTTGAAATGATATTTAAGTTAGTTGAAACCTAATTTTTCGAATTGTAGGTTTACTTTTAATATTAATTTATTTTATTTAAATTTATTTAAAAATCCGAAATTATTATTTTTTTTATTAGTTAATTATTTTCTAAATTTTATTAATTAATTTAAAATTAAATAAATCCTACATCCAACTATCCAATACAACTTGTTGGAGGAGTATCTGTTTTAGCTTATGTGTAAGTTTTATAAAACATATTATTGCATGATTTAAATTGCCATGGTTAACTTGTTGAGAGATCCAATGATCTGATTTTAACCCATGGTTCAATTGTCAATAGGTCAAGTAAATAATTTGTAACAGGTAAATTTTACATTCTTCTTTCATCTGTGTATGACCTAGTAACATGATAGGATCCATCCAAATCTGTGTGCCTGTGTGAGCCTATATGTTTAATTTTTCTTATAGATGCATATAGGTTGTTGCTAAATAAAATGTCACACCATGATAGATTTTATTTAGGCCCATTTAGTTTTTGTGCCTATTTAATTAATAAAAGTTGTTCATTTTAAGGTTAAATTCCTCTCTATTGGGCCTTGTGTGAGAGATGGGGTCCAATAGAAGTGGGTACGACATACTGAACCCAGCTCCCCCTCACATGAACTATCCCAACTGTGAAGGCCCATTTGCCTGATTTGAACAACTGTACTAGGTTAACTAAATTAGTTTAACCTAATAAAATTGATTAGCAACATAATTAACTTTTAAAATATATGAAATTTATTTTTCATTTTAATATTTTAAAGTTAATTTTAAGAAAAACACTCTTAGTTTAATGATATTATTTCTAGATAAACTATCTGTATTTTTCTTGTATTTAATTAAATTAAGAATTTTAACTAACTAGATTCTTTCTGAAGCTTATTTTAATTATTTCATTAAATATTTCGATTTAAGTTATAAATTAGTTATTTCTAACTAATTTTCATATCAACTTAAATTTGAATATATTTTTAATTTAAAATTAAGTTGAGGAATTCTAGGAGTTGGTTATTGAAGATTCTAGAGATATTTTTTAAGTTGATATTTTTTAAACTTAAAATGGAATATTTTTTAAATTAGGAGGTTACAACTTAATTTTGATATTTAATTAAATTTTATTTAAAAAAATATTTAAGTTAGATATTTTAGATTTTCTCTATAACAACTTAAATTAGTTTTTTTTTCAAATTTTAGAAAAACACTTAGTTATATTGAGATATTTTCAAGATAGTTATTTCTAGTACTAGTTATTATTTCTAATATTAAAATAGGAAAATATTTTAGATTGTGAAATTAATTATTTAATAATTAATTTTGGTACAATTTAAGTTAAGTATATTTTCCTAGTATTAAACTAGAATTAATAATTAAGTCTGTTCTATACTTAATTATTTATTCCAGGGCCCTGGCCTCCCGGAAGCCGCCTGGGCCTTGGAATAAGCCTTCTCCTGGGCCTTCCGGTAGATATGTTCCTGGTACTTCTTCTCGGCGGTGGCAATGAGTTCATCCCGGAAAGTCTTCTCCGCGGCAGGCACCCTCACATTCGGACAGATAACCTTAGAAAGGTTAGAGTCCTCCACTGATTGGTGCGGCAGGATGAACTTGGCCTTCCGGCAATTCGCCGTCGTGACAAGGCCCCCGATGTCAAGGTCCGCCCGGTCGTAAGTTGCAAAGGCCTGGGCCCTCCGAAGAAAGACCTTAGTAGGCGCGGTCCGCTCATAGGGGGGAATCCTTACCCGCTCTGTGAGAAGCTCCGGGTGCTCCACTGCTCGGAACCCGGAGGAGAAGAAGAAACGGTGGCGATACTCCTTAACATGAGTTTGCCTATTATAAGGGACCACCCCATCATTGGAAGGGTGGGCCCAGAATCCGTAAAAGCCGTCTTTAAATTTGTCCCCCTTTTTGGGGACAGAAACAAGTTCATAAAAATACAAAATCTCCGCCAGACTGGAAGAGCCCCATCCCCAGGCGGAGTAAAAAATAAATAAGCCTGAGAGCAGGCGGTATGCTTGTGGAATCAGTTGGTATGGCGCAAGGCCGACAAAAACTAAAAAATTAATAAAGTAGTCTTGAAGAGGAAGCATGGCCCCAGCCATCAGGTGCGTCTGGCTCCAAGCCCCGAAGCCGCCATAGTTATGGTTGGGCGTCTCCGCATCTCGGGGCGGCCGGTGATACGTCCCGGATGTTGAGGGTTTGATTCCAGCCACCTCTATGATGTTCCCCAGCTGGTGGGGGCACGTTAGGGTGGAATGAAGCTCAGCCGCCTCCCATCCGGTGACCCGTGACTTATACCCCTCCTGGGCAACAGGACCCAGCGAGACATTCTCGAGGGTAGCCAGATGCTTACCACTCTTCTTGGACGACTTTGAACCGGACACAAACATGTTTTGATTCTGAAAAAAGAGTTAAGATTCCAGCAGTTAGGCCCCATACCAAACCCGAAACAAAGAAAAAGGGAATGGGGGTCCCCTAATCGCTGGAAAGAGGCCCCCTCTGGACATCTGTCAATTAGAAAACCCTAGAAGGATTTCCTGGACAAAAGTCGGGTGCAAAGAACTCACAGAAGACAATATCGCGCGTAAAAGAAAAAGAAAGGGCAGAAAATCGAGAAAAACAAAGTCTTCTCTATGCCCTGGAAGGCCCGTACACAAAAAGCGTATGGTCCTTTGTAAAAATAACAACAAACACGTGACAAGAGTAACCCTAACAACAGAAATTGTGAATCTAGACCTGTTACGTGAAAAACCCAAAAGGATGCATTCCCAGAAACATCAAATACCAAACCCAGAAAAACAACAAACAGATAAGTAAAGCATGCCATGTACACAAACAGTAAAGTAAGGGATGCGAGAAACTTACAATGAAGTGTTGGAACTGGGGGTTATGTTGTCGATCAAACAAGGGAAGGTCGACTGATAGTAGTGAATGAAGATTAACTGGGAAATTTGTAAAGTGTTCGAGGGTGTTCTCTTGGTCTGAGGATTTTTTCTCTCTGGAAAACTCGAGCGAAGTTGGCAAGAAATGGGAAGTAACCGAAATGAAGGAAAGGTAGTGGCTTTTATAGGCAAAAATGCATGAGGAACAGGCACTATCACCTACCAATCGAACGGTGGGGGAGACGCACGATTCGAATTCCCAAAGACCAACGGTTGGATTGATTCGTAATTAAGGCGGTGGAAACGTTTGAGTATCTGTCTGACACCATTAATGCGTCGTATCAATCAATGGGCGTGAAACGAATCGACCTCTACGAAAAGTGAATCGCTGCATTAAAGGCCATCATTAAATACACCCTCACACGCTCAAAGCTCGTGCCAGGAAACCGAAGAATCTACCGGAGGCACTTGAGCCAGCCTTGTTTTATTTTTCAAATAAACAAGGCTTGGGGGGTAAATGTTGCCCCTGATTATGCCCAATATACGTAGACCAACTAGACAAGGACACGTGGATCAAACAGCTTAGCATTCAAATTATTTGCTGAGTCTTTATGTAATAAGGCAGCATCCAGGACATGCCTCCCGGAGAAGACATAGAGAGCCCCATACGCTCCTGGAAGCCCAAGTAACACTAAGGCATCTCCGCGAGGTGTCAGGCTTCCCCTGAGCAATCAAGTCGCATTTAATGCCGCATGGGAGGAAGCGTGTTGGGACTGCTACACGCAAAAAATCTGACGGCACAACCCCCAATCTCCAGCTACAAAGTAATGATCATTTAAGTCTATCGACGGCTACACTGTGAAGAGTCACATCAATCAAAAGACAATAAGGACATTCCACATAAAAGCCCTACAGCACCTAGGGATTTGACCATGCATTACTCATGGTATATTCATTGGGAATGCCCAACTTTATGGATACTTACAGATACACTTGTACAATAGTTCTGGGAATCACCCCACCAAAAACACTATAAATACCCCTTCAAAGCTCATTAAAGGGGGTCGAGAATCTTGGGTGGCATAAGAGCAAGAAGAGTAAATACTCACCAAGAACATTCTCTGTATTTATAAGAGTGAAACACTCACCAAATACATTCTCTGTATTAAATAAATCCATAAATAACAAAGACTCGTGGACTAAGGCTCATTAACGCCCCAACCACGTAAAAATCCTTCTCTAATTTTCTTACAACTCTCTAAACTCATAATATTTTCTCTGTTGCCGAAACCTCGGTCAACATTTTGGTGCTTTCATTGAAAGCTGAAGAAAGCTTCTGCAAAAATACACTTCACTTTGCAAAAATGGTGGAGACTAGAAGTACTCGTCAACCTCGCCCACTAGAAGATGCTCAAGATCCAAATGAGGAGGATGTAGCCTCAAGAGCACCTGAGGGTTCTGAGGAAGAAGAAGAAATTCATGATGATGACTACGAGGGAAACCTCGACGAGTATGCCTACGATGAAGGTAGCTACTCGGAGTTGGTGCTTCTAAGGCAAAAAGTTATCGATCACGAAGCTGAGATCGAAGCCCAAAAAGCACAAAATCAAAAAATGTAAGAAGTGATGCTAGCCATGTAAAAATCCATGGAGACGGCTGGTATTCACGTGCATCCCAAGGCAATGACTGCTGGACTCGGCATGGAACCAGAGGAATCCTCGCCTAGTACCCAACAGAGAAAGTCTTGGGAGCCTAGCCCCATAAGGTACCCCGCTGAAGGGAACCAAAAGAAAAACCCTACCTCTACCCCTGGGCGAAAGAAAAAGGCGCTGGATACGCGAAAGGTCCGCTCAAATTTCCCTAAAGGGAAAGGTCCGCAGAGGGGCAAGCTCCAAAAAGGGAGTCTTGGCCCTCAGGATCGAGAGGACCAAAAAAGCGTTTCCGTGCACCAGGAGCCCGGAGGTAGAGGAAGAAGAGGACAGAGATGTCCTCCCGTTGATTTGAGAAATCGAATCAATGGGAATCAAGGTGACCTCCGGGATCACCTTAACCAAAAAAGATACGGGCCCGCGGTCTCTACAGGTACGTTAAATGAAGCAATTATGGCGGAACTCGCCATACTCCGAAAAGATATTGCCCGAGTCTCCCGGAGACAAAAAGGGGATGACTCCGACTCAGACTTCCAGGACTGGGAGCCATGTGCTAAGCACATCCTAGAGGCCGAGCTCCCCAAGAACTTTAAGATGCCCGAAATGGCAGCTTATACCGGGAACTCCGATCCAAGCGACCACTTGTCGCGGTTTAACCGTGTCATGACGGTCATGAGAGTCAGCAATGACGCAAAATGTCTGTGCTTCCCGCTTACTCTAAGCGGGTCCGCGGAGGAGTGGTTCAAGAAGCTGGAACCAGGATCCGTGGGCTGTTGGAACAAGTTACAGACCAACTTCCGGAGACAGTTTGTCGCCATAAGAAAGGTCAACCTGGAGGTCAGTGCCTTGACTAACATCAAGCAACTGCCCACCGAGACCTTGAAAAACTACATAAAGAGGTTCCGAGAGGAAGCCTCAAACACCAAGAAAGTTGATGACGGACAACAGCTTGCTCTTCTCCAGGCAGGCATCCGTACAGGGACTCCCTTCTGGAACGAAATACAACAAGAAGGGGCTGCTAGCCTTCAGGACTTCCAAAAGAGAGTCCAAAAATATATCAACCTTGAAGAGGCCCAAATAGTGGCCTATGGAGGATACTATCCCACCAAGATAAAAGGGTACATGCCCAGAGCGCCGCCCTCGGGTACTGTCCTGACCGCGGCTCCGCCAATAAGCGGCATACAGTTCTCTGCCACTCCCGGATATAGTCAGGGCCAGGCCTTGGCGCCCGCATCATCCCATTTTGGAAATCCCTCAGGGATAAATGGACAAGCTCCCTCACACTCCGCTCCAACCGCTAGCCTGGCAGGCCCTTCCCAGGGCTCGAGGAGTAAAAGATCCTCCAAAGGCAGCACCCGGTCGGAGGAGAAGCGTCAAAAAAGGGGACACACTCCCCAGTACACACAGTACACGGAGCTGACGGATTCCCAAGAACGTGTGTACTTTGCTACTAGGCAAAATACGCACTACCGAAGACCACATCCTTTGTACAAAGATAGCTCCCAGAGGTGTGACAGTCAGTAGTCCCGTGATCCGTAAGGGGAAATACCGGGTAAGCTGTGCAATCCCACATCGCCTGGGGAAGGTCTAGTGGGATGATTCTGAGACTGTGTAGGTATGGGACTACACAGTTAAAGAGAGCTTAAATGGATTAATTGGTACTACCTATATCAACAAGGTGCATCTTGTTTTTCGGTAGCCCATCTCGAAAGAACTCCATAGTTAAGCGTGCTTGGCCTGGAGTAATTTCAAGGATGGGTGACCTCCTGGGAAGTTTTCCCAAGATGTGTGTGAGTGAGGACAAAGCACACTGAAAACACTCGTGTTGATCTGTAGGGTCAGTCATTAGTCCATGAAGCAGCCAGAGTGATGAACTCGTGTATAAGAGCCATTAGTCCGTGGGTGTAAGGGCCCAATGGAGGCTTGAAGCGGGGACGTTACAAGAGGGATCCAAGCAAAAGATGCGAGTACCACAACGACATTGGTCATAGCACCAATGAATGCAAGAATCTCAAAGACGAGATTGAAAACCTGAGCCGATTGGGCCACCTCTATGAGTGGATCAAGAATCGGCTGCCTCACCTCAATCGGGTCAATCGACAGGGGTTGTGCCCCAGGGAGCACCGGGGGGTGCAGCAGGAGTATTGGCTCCATTTGATCCCGCGGGCGACGCCCAGCACATCCCCGGTCTGTTGCCCAGACCAAACGGGAGGGTAGCCATGATCTTCGGAGGACCCCATATTGGAGGAACCACCCGCAAAGAGCTAAAGCGGTACGCGGGGGCCGTAAAGCACAATGAGGTTTGGGAGGTTACTCAACTCCCAGCTCAGAGGCCCCGGCTGATGGACCAACCCATCACGTTCA
This sequence comes from Cannabis sativa, assembly GCF_029168945.1. Taxonomy (NCBI): domain Eukaryota; kingdom Viridiplantae; phylum Streptophyta; class Magnoliopsida; order Rosales; family Cannabaceae; genus Cannabis; species Cannabis sativa. The sequence goes on from NC_083603.1 coordinate 35,124,694, forward strand.
CGGAAGAAGACGCCAAGATGGTTTGCTTCCCTCACCATGATCCGCTGGTCATCGAGACCCCAATCGCTAATAAGGTGGTGGCCAGAGTCTTGATTGACAACGGAAGCTCCGTGAATCTACTCTTCAAGGAGGCCTTCACTGCAATAGGCCTGGCGGACCGAGACCTCTCACCCAGTGGTTCCCAACTCACAGGGTTTAATGGAACGACGCTTATCGCAATGGGAAAAGTGAGACTTCCAGTCACCTTGTGTCCGGACACCCCCCAGAGCACATTCAAGTACTGCACTTTTGTGGTGGTGGACTGCCCGACCGCTTACAACGCGATCCTCGGCCGACCGGCCTTGGTAAATTTTGGCGCAGTCACGTCCATTCGGCACCTGTGCTTAAGGTTCCCTACCCAGGAAGCCAGAATCGGGACGGTGAGAGGAAACCAGGGGGAAGCAAGGCAATGTTACAATGTTGCAACCCACCTGCCCGTGCTGATGGTCCGGGAAACCATTGAGCCAGAGATGGCTGAAGAAGATGAGTTGGATCCTCGAGTGGGGTCCGAAAAAATTGTGGAACCAATGGAGGATGTCGAGGAAATATCAGTGTGCGACCTCGACTCCACCAAAGTACTCCGGCTGGGAAAGAGCCTAGATCTGGAGGAAAAAGAAAAAATAATAAAAACACTGAAGGGCGCCATTGACATTTTTGCATGGTGCCAAGAGGACATGACTGGCATAAGTCCCCACGTCATCACCCACGTCCTCAACGTCAACCCTCACATGCCACCAGTCCAACAAAAGCGACGCCCTCTCGACTCGGTGAAAGCCGATGCCCTAGAGAAAGAGGTGGATAAGCTTCTGACTAACAGCATGATCCACGACATATACTATCTGGAATGGCTAGCCAATCCGGTCCTGGTGCCCAAGCCGAACGGAACTTGGCGAGTTTGTATAGATTTCACTGATCTAAATAAAGCTTGTCCGAAGGACTGCTTCCCGCTACCCAGGATCGACCAGATGGTAGACGCCACTTCTGGATTCAAATTACTATCCTTCATGGACGCCTACGCCGGGTATAACCAAATAAAGATGCACACGGCGGACCAAAAGTGCACTAGCTTCAGGACTGATAGGGGGTGTACTGCTACCTAGTCATGCCTTTCGGACTGAAGAACGCTGGAGTGGCCTACCAAAGAATGGTCAACCGGATGTTCAAAGGCCTCTTGGGGCAAAACATGGAGGTATACGTGGACGATATGCTCGTCAAGTCCAAAGCATGCAATAGCCATGCGGACGACTTAGAGGAGTGTTTTGAGGTAGTCCAGAGATACAGCATGAAGCTCAACCCAAAGAAATGCACCTTTGGGGTTAAGTCAGGGAAGTTCCTGGGCTTCATCGTCCGCCAGAGGGGGATTGAGGCAAACCCAGAGAAAATCCAAGCTCTCCTGAGCATGCCATCCCCCCAAAAGCATAAAGATGTGCAGAGCCTAACGGGAAAGGTGGCTACCCTGAGCCGTTTCATCTCACGGTCTACAGACAAGTGCATCCCCTTCTTCAACATACTGAAGAAGTGTCAAAAGTTTGAGTGGTCGGACGAGTGCGAGGAGGCCAAGCTGAAAGAACATATGGCCAAGCCTCATATCCTATCAAAACCTGTTCTCGGAGAGGACCTATTTCTATATTTGGTTGTCTCCGAGAACGCGGTCAGCGCTGCCCTAGTCCGGGAAGAAGAGAAAACTCAACATCCCGTTTATTATGTTAGCAAGCGCATGATAGGAGCGGAAACGAGGTACCCCATCATCGAGAAACTGGTTTTCTGCCTCCTGATGGCCTCAAGAAAATTAAGGCCATATTTCTAAGCACATCCGATCAAGGTACTGACCAACCACCTGCTCCGGCAAGTCCTCCAAAAACTTGAAGCATCCGGAAGGCTCCTCAAGTGGGCAATGGAGTTAAGTAAGTTCGACTTACACTACGTTCCCCGAATCTCCATAAAAGGCCAAGCCTTGGCAGACTTCATTACCGAATGCAATGAAGCCGAGGCAACCGCAAATGCGCCAACACCCTCGGTCCCCACATGGAGAGTGTTTGTGGACGGAGCTTCCAATGAAAATGGATCCGGAGCAGGGGTGGCAATGATATCATCGACCGGACTGCAACTCTAGGCAGCCCTACGGTTCGACTTCTTAGCTTCAGACAGTGAGGCCGAATATGAGGCCTTGATAGCAGGGCTGAGGCTAGCAAAAGCCGTAGGGGCCAAAAGAGTGGAAGTCTACAGTGATTCCCAGCTGGTCGTAAATCAGATATCGGGAGAGTACCAAACACGCGGCGAGCGAATGGCCGCGTATGTAACAATAGTTCGGGAGCTGCTCCACGAGTTCACAGACTACAAAGTGGAAAGAATCCCCCGGGAAAAGAACGCTCACGCGGACTGTCTGGCTAAGTTAGCTTCAGATAGTGAAATCGAAGGGCTGGGGGTAGTACCAGTGGAACGCTTGGCAGAGCCAAGCATCAAAGTAAAAGAGGCCATAACAACGATTGGGCAAGAACCCAGCTGGATGGTCCCCATCATAGAATACATAACAAAAGGTGAGTTGCCCCAAGAAAGGGCACTGTCTCGAAAGATTCAGGATCAGGCTCATCGTTATGTAATGATGGATCAAATTCTCTACCGAAGATGACACAGCATGCCTTATTTAAGGTGTGTATCGGACCCTGAAGCTAGACAAATCATGTTAGAGGTCCACGAAGGGTTCTGTGGAGATCATACAGGAGGACCCAGTCTCTCAAAGAAAATATTGAGATAGGGATACTTCTGGCCAACAATGAAAAAAGATTGTATAGACTACGTCCAAAAGTGTGATTCGTGCCAAAGGTTCGCGAACATACCAAGAGCTCCTCCCAATGAAATTACCCTGATGACTAGTCCCTGGCCCTTCGCGGTTCGGGGAATAGATCTTATTGGGTCCCTGCCAATAGGAAAGGGAGGAGTAAAGTATGCAATAGTAGCAGTAGACTATTTCACCAAATGGACGGAGGCTGAGCCAATGAAGACTATAACTGCTAAAAAAGCACTAGACTTTGTTATCAAAAGCATAGTGTGTCGATATGGCCTGCCTCAAAAAATAGTATCTGACAATGGAAAGCAATTTGATTGCGAAGAATTTACTGACTTCTGCAACCAAGACGGGGTAGTAAAATGCTTCTCCGCGGTGGCAAGGCCGCAAAAAAAGGTCAAGCAGAAGCAGTCAATAAAATCCTAAAGGTCACCCTAAAGAAAAAGCTGCTGGCCTGCAAAAACAACTGGCCTGAAGAGTTGCCAAGAGTGTTATGGGCCTACCGGACGACCCCTAAAACCACGACCGGCCACTCGCCTTTTTCAATGGTGTATGGTTGCGAAGCGATGGTCCATGTAGAAACGTTATTCCCGTCCCACAGGAGAACGACTTACGATCCAGCCACGAATCAAGCTTTACTTCAAGAAGCTCTGGATCAAGTTGAAGAACTCCGGGACGAGTCTCAAATACGGATGGTAGCTTGTCAAAAGAAGGTGACCAAATATTTTAACTCCAAGGTTAAAAACAAAAAATTTGCTATTGGGGATATGGTCTTAAGAAGAGTCTTCCCAGCCACCCAAGAACCCGGAGTGGGGGTACTTGGGCCAAATTGGGAAGGACCATATGAAATCAAGGACGAAATCGGTACTAAGGTATACCACACGGACAGACAAAAAACAGGCTAAGTAAAATATCCTGACCCAAAGGGAAGGTCAACAACAAAAAAAAAGTATGCACAAAAAAGACAAAAAAGCATATGTATAAACATCCTGACCCAAAGGGCAGGTCCAAAAGAAAGATATGTGCATCAAAGATCATATATAAATATATAAAAATCCTAGCCCTAAGGGCAGGTCAAAAATATATAAAAATGGCCTTAACTAGTGTCTCCCCTTTAATAAAAACAGCTATGTAAATAAAAAAAAAAAAAGAAAAAGAAAAATCTTGGTTGTAATGGGTTGAACTCAGAGCGGCCTAGTCAATGCAAGGAGGAAGGCGAGGACCAATGCGCGCCTCAAGCATGGCATCAAGCTTCTTCTTCTCCCAGAATTTTGCAATCATCTCCGCGGGTTTGGGATAGAAGTTAAGCTTGATATTTTGGTCATTTGTAGACCAGGCCATGTAGACGCCATCGTCGAAACGCTTGACGCACCGGCTGCAGGAAGTGGGAGAAAGGAGCTCATCTTTCTTAGCCTTCTTCAAGGCTTGGTCTTTAAAGTCCTTGAGCTCCTTCAGCTCCACGGCCAAGTTGGCCCTAGACTCCAAGTCTGCCTAGTGAACTTCCTCTAAGGACTTTACCTTGACAGCCATTTCATCCAAGGCTTCCCTAGCCTCCCGAAGCTCACGCTTGGCTTTAGCAGCAGCCTCGCTCTCCGCCCTCAGCTCCTCCTGATGCCTGGCCTCCAGCCTATCCCTCCGAAGGGTCTCCTCCCGAATTATCGCCTCCACTTGTGCCTCCCTCCGCCTGGCCTCTTCCTCACTGGCCTTGACAAGGGCCTCCCGGCGCTCGGCATCCTCCTGGTAAAGCCGTCTTTCAGCAGTCAAATCATGAAGGATCTTCATGACTTTGTCCATGCCCCCAAAGTCTGACAGGACGAAGCCATGGTTGATTAAGTTCTTGGAAAGGCGACCGTCCTCGGCATCAAGCTGGAAAAGGACACAAGTATGAGTAAAATCCTTATCAAAAAATAATGAGGAAAAAAGTAAACTACGAAATACTTACCACAGTGAGGGAGTGGCTGAGCTCCTGGACTTGGAAGATGGAGTTCAAGAATGCACAAGCAGCGAACCGCTTGGGTGCACACCGGGTAAGCTGAGACGAAAACTCGCCACTCATCTCCGCGACAATGGGAGCTAGGGTGGGCCCGAGGAAACGACCGAACCAATCCGACAGGGGGTCCAAGTTTAGATCCCACGGATTCTGGTAGTTCGAATCGTTAAGGGTATTTTGCATTTCAACTCGCAAAACCCTCCTCAGAGCCTCCACGTCAGCATGCCCCCGGGAGTACTCATCCATGGCGTAGTTGTGCTTAGCTATTTGGAGTTCCTGTCTCGCCTCATCTCCAAGAACCGGACTCAGCACAATGTTAGGAGGAGCTGTGTGTTCCTCCACCTCGGGAGAGATCCCGCCATGGAGACCAGGGGCCGGAGTATCAGCTCTCCGTTGCCGTTTGGGCTCTTCCTGGGCAACCATCTTGCCCTTGCGCTTTCGAATCAGAGCAACTTCTTGCTCTTCTTCACTTTCTTCAACTTCCTCAGGAAGAGCCCGTTGCTCTTCTTTACCTTCTTCAACTTCCTCAGAAAAGCCCTGTTTTTCTTGACCTTCTCCCGGAAGCACCTCCTCGTCATCCACTATGTCAATAGTGTCTAAAGGGGCACTTGAAGAAGCTTTCAAGGGGGTGGCCATCTGGGAGGAAGTTAAGGGAAGGGGAGCATCAGGAGTGTGAGCCCCGGCAAGCTCGGACAAAATGGCATCCATGGAAGTACATGCTACAACAAAAGAAAAAAGGCAAGTGTTAGAATATCCATGGGAAACAGTAAACACTCGAATCATGCAATCAAGCTAGTCCTAACCTGACTCTCTAATTCTGCCCTAGCAAAGTTCCGAATTTTAACGCTGGCAGCATCGTCTCCGAGATAGCTGTCCGAAGGACGGAACCAACTGGAAGAAATGTAAGCCGAAGGGTCTAACGAAACGGGCTCCGGAGGGCCAGAACCCATCCGGGACCGACCTAGGAAATCTCCTAAGTTGGAAAAATAATATTCATTCATGTGGTCTCCCCACCGGGTCGAGGGCATCCTAAACCTATGGAGACGCTCATCGAACCCTACAGGCCTAAGACTGGCATATTCGTCAACAGAAGGAACGTAATGTACTGATAAAGGAGACTTACCAGAGCCAAAAGTGCTGGGGCCAGGAGCCCCAGTGTTCGGCACCTGAATCGAAGGCCCCGGTCTGGGAGCCCTCCTCTGAGCTAAGTCCCCAATGCGTAAGGGCTTCCCAGCGATCGCCTGGCTTCTCCTCTCGACCGGGCTCCCCACGCGAAGTGGCCTCCCGGAAGCCGCCTGGGCCTTGAAATAAGCCTTCTCCTGGGCCTTCTGGTAGAGATATTCCTGGTACTTCTTCTCGGCGGTCTTAAAGTCTTCTCCGCGGCAAGCACCCTCACATTTGGACAGATAACCTTAGAAAGGTTAGAGTCCTCCACTGATTGGTGCGGCAGGATGAGCTTGGCCTTCCGGCAATTCTCCGTCGTGACAAGGCCCTTGACGTCAAGGTCCGCCCGGTCGTAAGTTGCAAAGGCCTGGGCCCTCCGAAGAAAGACCTGAGTAGGCGCGATCCGCTCATAGGGGGGAATCCTTACCCACTCTGTGAGAAGCTCCGGGTGCTCCACCGCTCGGAACCCGGAGGAGAAGAAGAAACGGTGGCGATACTCCTTAACATGAGTTTGCCTATTATAAGGGACCACCCCATCATTGGAAGGGTTGGCCCGGAATCCGTAAAAGCCGTCTTTAAATTTGTCCCCCTTTTTGGGGACAGAAACAAGTTCATAAAAATGCAAAATCTTCACCGGACTGGGAGAGCTCCATACCCGGGCGGCGTAAAAAATAAATAAGCCTGAGAGCAGGCGGTATGCTTGTGGAATCAGTTGGTATGGCGCAAGGCCGACAAAAACTAAAAAATTAATAAAGTAGTCTTGAAGAGGAAGCACGGCCCCAGCAAACAGGTGCGTCTGGCTCCAAGCCCCGAAGCCGCCATAGTTATGGTTGGGCGTCTCCGCATCTCGGGGCGGCCGGTGATACGTCCCGGATGTTGAGGGTTTCATTCCAGCCACCTCTATCATGTTCTCCAGCTGGTGGGGGCAGGTTAGGGTGGAATGAAGCTCAGCCGCCTCCCATCCGGTGGCCCGTGACTTATACCCCTCCTGGGCAACAGGACCCAGCGAGACATTCTCGAGGGTAGCCAGACGCTTACCACTCTTCTTGGACGACTTTGAACCGAATGCAGACATGTTTTGATTCTGAAAAAAGAGTTAAGATTCCAGCAGTTAGGCCCCATACCAAACCCTAAACCAAGTAAAAGGGAATGGGGGTCCCCTAACCGCTGGAAAGAGGCCCCCTCCGGACATCTGTCAATCAGAAAACCCTAGAAGGATTTCCTGGACAAAAGTCGGGTGCAAAGAACTCACAGAAGACAATATCACACGTAAAAGAAAAAGAAAGGGCAGAAAATCGAGAAAAACAAAGTCTTCTCTATGCTGTGGAAGGCCAGTACACAAAAAGCGTATGGTCCTTTGTAAAAATAACAACAAACACGTGACAAGAGTAACCCTAACACCAGAAATGGTGAATCTAGACCTGTTACGTGAACAACCCAAAAGGATGCATTCCCAGAAACTTCAAATACCAAACCCAGAAAAACAACAAACAGATAAGTAAAGCATGCCATGTACACAAACAGTAATGCAAGGGATGCGAGAAACTTACAATGAAGTGTTGGAACTGGGGGTTATGTTGTCGATCAAACAAGGGAAGGTCGACTGATAGTAGTGAATGAAGATTAACTGGGAAATTTGTAAAGTGTTCGAGGGTGTACTCTTGGTTCTAGGATTTTTTCTCTCTTGAAAACTCGAGCGAAGTTGGCAAGAAATGGGAAGTAACCGAAATGAAGGAAAGGTAGTGGCTTTTATAGGCAAAAATGCATGAGGAACAGGCACTATCACCTACCAATCGAACGGTGGGGGAGACGCACGATTCAAATTCCCAAAGACCAACGGTTGGATTGATTCGTAATTAAGGCAGCGGAAACGTTTGAGTATCCGTCTGACACCATTAATGCACCGTATCAATCAATGGGCGTGAAACGAATCGACCTCTGCGAAAAGTGAATTGCTGCATTAAAGGCCATCATTAAATACACCCTCACGGGCTCAAAGCTCGTTCCAGGAAACCGAGGAATCGACCGGAGGCACTTGAGGAAGCCTTGTTTTATTTTTCAAATAAACAAGGCTTGGGGGGTAAATGTTGCCCCTGATTTTGCCCATTATACGTAGACCAACCAGACAAGGACACGTGGATCAAACAGCTTAACATTCAAATTATTTGCTAAGTCTTTATGTAATAAGGCAGCATCCGGGACATGCCTCCCGGAGAAGACATAGGGAGCCCCATACGCTCTCGTAAGCCCAAGTAACACTAAGGCATCTCCGCGAGGTGTCAGGCTTCCCCTGAGCAATCAAGTCGCATTAAATGCCGCATGGGAGGAAACGTGTTGGGACAGCTACACGCAATAAAGTCTAACGGCACAACTCCCAATCTGCAGCTACAAAGTAATGATCATTTAAGTCTATCGACGGCTACACTGTGAAGAGTCACATCAGTCAAAAGACAATAAGGACATTCCACATAAAAGCCATACAGCACCTAGGGATTTGACCATGCGTTACTCATGGTATATTCATTGGGAATCCCAACTTTATGGATACTTACAGATACACTTGTACAATAGTCCTGGGGATCACCCCACCAAAAACACTATAAACACCCCCTCAAAGCTCATTAAAGGGGGTCGAGAATCTTGGGTGGCATAAGAGCAAGATGAGTAAATACTCACCAAGAACATTCTCTGTATTTATAAGAGTGAAACACTCACCAAATACATTCTCTGTATTAAATACATCCATAAATAACAAAGACTCGTGGACTAAGGCTCATTAACGCCCCAACCACGTAAAAATCCTTCTCTAATTTTCTTACAGCTCTCTAAACTCATAATATTTTATTGGTTGCCGAAAACCTCGGTCAACACGTTTAAATTTATTTTATTTCAAAAATTGTATAATTTTATATACTTTAATTTTTCGAAATGCAATATATATATATTTATAGAAAATTTAAATTTGAGTTGTAAATTAATTTAAATTAATACAACTTAAATTAAATAATTTTCTTAATATTTATTGGAAAATTAATACTAAGATGGAAATAATTCATTTTATTTTCATATCCATCTAAGTATAATTTTATAAATATTTAATTAAATTTTATTTAGAATTTTATTCTAAATTGGAAATTTTAATTAAATAAATATATATATGTAAAATAAATAGATTTAAATAAATAATAGAAGAAAATACATTTTAAATAATGAGCTTTATTATTATTAGGATATTCGATCTCCATTGTTTGTTTTACATAGCTATTGTTTTAGTGAGTAATCCTCCCTAATGGAGGAACGTTCATTAGCAAGTTAGTGCCGTAGAATCTCGAAAGATAAGTATTATTTGTAAGTGTTTTATATTAGTATTGATCACCCTAATCGTGGCGACTGTATAAGACTTACAAAAGTATGAAACAATGGTGGAAGCTCGTGAAATAGGAATGACCTTGACTCTCGCCTAAACGGGACAACGTCAGATTCTCTTTTCGATCGAATAAAAGGTTGCTAGAATGTTTATCATTTTAGATGAGCTGAAAACTCTATTCAATGGATGGTACTTTTGACTCTCGCCTAAACGGGACACTGATATCAGTTTGTTGAAAACCTTGGAAATTATTTAGGATTGTACGTTTTAGTATTTTCTCTTGTCATTCCTACTTGCTATGTGCTAATAATTTCTGAATAAGATTTTGTGTTAAACCATAATTGATTTCTATTTAATTTTTTTATTTTTTTTTGTAGTATCCTGTATAACCATGTCAAATCCCATGTTATCACTGTTGACTGAAAATAAGCTAAATGGATCTAACTTCCCTAAATGGAAAGAGAACATTAATATTGCTCTCATAGGTGAAAGTGCCCTGTTTGTGTTAACAGAGCCGTCTCCTGAATAGTCGGGTGACAATGCAACTAAAGTTGTTAAAGAGAAGTTCGAGCGTTGGCAGAATGCTAACAACAAAGCTCGATACTTCATGCTTTCCAGCATGGTTGACACCTTGAAAACAAGGTTTACAAACACTGTCACGGCTGTAGAAATAATGACGAAGTTAACTGAACTATTCAGAATGGCATCAATTCAGTCTCGCTTTAACGCGACTAAGAAATTTATCAATGCAGGTATGGAACCCCATCAGAATGTGCGTGATCACCTTCTCCAAATGGCAAGTTATTTCCAAGAAGCCCAGAATCATGGTGCTGAAATGGATCAAACAACTCAAGTGAGTCTTATCTTGAATAGTCTGACTCCAGCTTTTCTGCCCTATACATCAAATTATGTCATGAATAAGAAGGAACAAGACTTTCACACGTTAGTCAATGACCTTCAGACATATGAAAATTTGATTGGAGGACCCAAGAAGAAAGGGAGTAAACCTCATAATTTTGGAAATGGTAATGGGACGATTAAAGCTGAGGTAAATATTGCCTCTACTTCCAAACCTAAGACAAAGAAGAAGTGGAAAAATACCAAGAAGCTTGCTCAAGCTGTGAAAACAGTTAAAAAGAAAAAGGCAGCTACTCCTGGTGACACACTAAAAGGAAAGTGTTTCTACTGCAATGAGAAAGGCCATTGGAAACCTCAATGTCCTAAACTTCTTGCAAAGAAACAAGGTATTTCTTTTTTTGTCCTATAAACTGATGAGTTTTAGTGAATTATTATCCATTTGGATTATTAATTCTGGACCTACTAACCATGTTTATTTGTTTTTTCTTCTTATTACAGCCCAAGCTTGAACTCAGTTGCTATCTTAGCGAGTTGAATCGGAAAGCTGGACAAGGGGTGGAGTTCATTCAAGATAAAGATGAAGCTCGTTTTTTTTATTTATTTTTGAATTAATTGTTTCAGTTTTAGAACAATTTGGATTTCAATTATTAGTTTGGGATTTTATTCCCTTTTTTCTTTCATATTGTTGCAAACAATTTTTTAAGATTTTATAATAAAGTTTTCTATTTTCAAAATAAATTGCAATTTATGAATTGAGCTTCATCTTCTTTATCTTATGTAACAATTACCAATTATATTTATATGTTTGTATATGTATGTGTTTTTATTATTGATACAAATTCTATAGTATCTTAAACTCTTCATAGAGTTAATACTACATAAACCCTAAGAAATTTTTTCTATGTTTGTGAATAATTGTTAATTCTAAAAATAATTATTAAGAATTTGTTTAATAAAAAGATCTTTTGATCTGATAGGGGTGGAGAAAAAGTTAAGAATAATATGCAGTTCAACGATCTTTTATATCTATTGAACTATGGATTATATTCGAAACTCCACATAATCTCTAATAACACTTAGAGAACCGTGCTCTCTATATCCCTTAGGGGTGGATCATAATCTCTATATACTTAGGGGTTGACTATATACCACAGTACTCTTTGTGACACATAATTTCAAACATGGAAGTAATATAATGAATTAGCTATTATCAGAATAAATTCTTGATCTTGATTATATGTTCTAGTTTATATTTACTGTTGTAATAGAAATTGATACCAATAAAGTTCTTTGATAACGTATCACACTACCTTAATTGAGTGGGAGAATTTTAAAATTCTTTACCCATCTTCATTTGGTTGACACTTGTGATAGGAACTTAAGAACACTACTGAGAAAGTAAATTTAACCATTTATGTGGATAGAAATAACTTATCAGAATTATGAGCATAAGATACAAGAATTCTTGCATAGTCTATTCGAATGACTTGAGCAAAGATTTCTAATCCTCATAACATTTTATGGTATCTCAATTTGATTGCTTAATCTCCAGCAAGTATTTTACACTTCAAATACTAGATTGCTATGTTGATGACTTAGTCTTAAAAAAACTTATAGTTTCAGACTAAGATAATAAGTCACAACTAGATATCCCTCAAAATAATAGTAAGAGGTTAAAAGTACAATTTAACCAGACATCTACTATTGAGTGGGAGCTATCTGAGATGTAATTAAATAAGGAACATTAGGAGATAGTCAAGAAAGATTTATAAAAGTGACCTATATGTTAGATATTAAGGAACTGTATATTAGTAATCCTTATATCTATACCAACTCATTAAGAATTTGAGATGGTGATTACTCTGGGGGTGGAGGAGTTATTATAGAAGAGTGTAAAAACCCATCTATAATAATTCAAGCTCCATCAGTGAAGATATATAACTTTGTAAATTCGAAATTACTAGAGAGTTATTCTACTGAAGAAAATTCTACACTGTATTATCTTAGTTCCAACCTTTAAAGTATGAGACATATGTCTTCTGTTTATTCAGATGTACTTAATAAGCAGTAAGGATTTCAGTATCCCTTGATGAGTAAAGCATATAGTAAAGGATGTTTCATAATATTTTATGAACTTGTTTCCAGAAATTTGGGTTGAATCAAATATACTACACTTGATCTAAAGATCAAGACAACAAATTGATTGGAATGCACAACTTGTTTTTTATTAGTGCAAGTGGAAGTTTCTTGGGTTTTGTGCCCTAAATAAAACCCATTACAATCTAATCTGATTAGTTATCAATTTAAGAGATTTGAAGTGATTTATGTTCACATGTATTTGTTGGAATTTATTTTACCAGGATCTTAGATCTACTCACAAGTATGTTGTTTAACACCCTAAATATGAACTTTCTAAAACGATAAATAAACCCATATAAAGTTAAGAAAACCTTACAATGATGCAGCGGAATTAATGTCTCCTTCCACTCAGATCTCTAACCCTTGTATCCTTTCTGTCGCAGAGTATTATCAAGATCTGAGCCAGAATGTCCTTCTCTTTGTGTGTGATCCTTCACAGTCTTCCAATCTATGATTCAGTTACCACTTGTTGTGTGTGGGCACTTACTCTATCACTAAGGTTCGAAATTTATGAAGAAGAAGAAGAAGAGAGAGAGAGAGAGAGAGAGAGAGAGAGAGAGAGAGAGAGAGAGAGAGAGAGAGAGAGAGAGAGAGAGAGAGAGAGAGAGAGAGAGAGAGAGAGAGAGAGAGAGATTTCGACTATAGAGAGAAAAGGGAAGGCTCAGATTTCTGAAGAGAAAATTTTCTGACAGAAAAGGTTATTCAAAGTTATGATTTTGACTGAGGCATCACTTTTTATTTATAGGCAACTACTAGGTTTAGGTTAGGAATTATTTGGCATTAAAATAATGAAAATATCAATTTGAAAAAAACCAATTTAAGTGGCCGGCCATGGTGTGTAGTGGGCCCCACTTGGTTTTTGCAGTTTTCATAAATTTTATTTCTATTTTCTCAAAAACGCCAATTTTCCAATTCTAACCATTTAAATGTCAAAACTAATTATTTAATAACTAAAATAGATTATTAAATAATATTATCATTTAATTTAATTATTAATTAGACATATAAAGCCTATTAATAAATAAATAAACCTAGAATCTCTTTTCTTTCCAATTTCGCCCCTGCATAGTGAAAATTCACAAATTAGACGTAGTTTAACTTTAGAATTATAATTGATTAATCACAAATCAATTAATGAGTCTTACAAGAAGTATAGTCTCAACTAGAATGGGGACCATGGATCTATATGCTGAGCTTCCAATAAGTGAACCGAATTTACTAAGTAAATTCCTACTTATTAATTCTTCGTTGAATCCACTTTTTGAACTTAGAATTGCACTCTCAGACTTATATAGAGCATATTATATGTTCCACGATATAGATATGCTATCTCATTTAACCATTGTTATAATCTTTTTGTGATCAAAGATCCTCTATATAGATGATTTACATCGAGATGGGATAATTTTACCGTTCTCACCCCACAATGTATTTCGCCGCTTAAAACACTTAGCTACCTGTAAATGATGTTTAGTGATCTAAGAATTAGTCACTTAAACAAGAGCTCATCCATTTACTTCTATTTAGCTAAGCTCGAAGGGAATCATCACTTAACTTCTATACACCAGTAGAAGCTATAGATTCCATATTTATGTTCAGCACCCCCACTCAATCATACTATCATGTTCCCAAAATATACGTATCACCCTGACCCAAAAGTAGGCTTAACTAATAAATCAAAGAACATGAAGAGTATTCCTGAGTTGAGCCTAAGCATATCAGGATTTAGATTCTTTTAATCTTAAGATCAACTACTGATATTGACTTGGAAAGATATGACTGTAAGTTTATAATATCTTAACCTAGTTGCAATATCGGTCCAGTCCAATGTATACTCCATACATTCCAAAACTAGTATACTTTACTAATGTCCTAGAAAGAACATAACACTTACTCCAAGTGTAAGTACACATCATCGCTGATTATCACATTAGTGTAAATCAAAAACACTGATGAAACAGGGACTTAGTCTTTTGATTCATATGATCACACTCACATTCCACTGTGTTGACGATACTGTAATTGTGAATAAACATATGATCTGGATTTAACTGATTTTGTGTGTAAATGTAATAAACATATTAAACCATTAGCATGTAAAATTCATGCAAACATAAATCACTTCATATTTCTTATATTGATAACTTATCAGATTGTAAAGGGTTTTATTTAGGGCACAAAACCCAACAAACTCCCACTTGCACTAACATAAAACAAAGTGTGCAAATAAGTCAATCTGATGTCTTGATCTTCAGATCAAGTGTAGTATATTTGAATCCACCCAAACTTCTGGAAACTAGTTCATAAAAATATTTATGAAACATCCTTTACTATATGCTTTACTCATCAAGGGATACTGAAATCCTTACTGTTTTAAAGTACATCTGAATAAACAGAAGACATATCTCTCATATTTTAAAATATGGAATTGAGATAATACAGCGTAGACTTTTCTTCAGTAATATAACTTTCTGGTAATTTCAAATTTACAAACTTATAAGTCTTTTCTGGTAGAGCTTGAATTATTGTAGAATAACTCCTCCACCCCCAAAGTAACCACCATCTCATAATTTTTGAATGAGTTGGTGAAGATACAAGGATAACTGATATACAGTTCCTTAATATCTAACATATAGATCACTTTCATAAATCTTTCTTGAATATCTTCTAATGTTCCATATTTGATTACATCTCATATAGCTACCACTCAATAGCAGATGTCTGGTTAAATAATGCATTTAACCTCTTTATTGTTTGGAGAGTTATCTAGTTGTGACTTTTGTATTAGTCTGAAACTTTAAGTTAAGACTAAGTCATCAACATAACAGACTAGTATTTGAATTGAAAAATACTTACTAGAGATTAAGTAATCAAAAATTAAGATACCATAAAATGTTATGAGAATTAAGAAATCTAGGTTCAAGTCATTCGAATAGACTGAACTAGAATTCTATTATCTTATTCTCATAATTCTGATAAGTTACATCTATCCACATGAATGGTTAGATTTGCTTTTCAGTAGTGTTCTTAAGTTCCTATCACAAGTGTCAACCTAATGAAGATGGGTATAGAATTTTAAAATTCTCCCACTCAATTAAGGTAATGTGAAACTTTATCAAAGAACTTTTATAGGTATCATTTTTACTACAATAGTAAAACTAAATTGGAACATACAATCAAGATCAAGGATTTATATTGATAATATCTAAGTCATTATATTACTTCCATGTTTAAAGAAAATATGTGTTACATAGGGTATTGTGGAAAAATTCCACCCCTAAGTATATAGAGATTATGATCCACCCCTAAAGGTTGTAACGATCATGACTCTAAGTGTTATAGAGTTTATGTGGAGTTGAATACAATCCAGATGTCATTAGATATAAAATATCGTTGAACTGCATAATTTTCTTAACTTTTCTCCACCCCTATCAGATCAAAAGATCCTTTTATTAAACAAATTCTTAATAATTGTATTAGAATTAACAATTATTAATAAACATAGAAATAATTTCTAGTGTTTATTTAATATAACTCTATGAAGAGTTGTAAATATTATAGAATTTGCATCAATAATAAAAACACTTACACATACAAACATATAAATATAATGTGGTAATTGTGGTTTAAGATAAAGTAAATGAAGCTCAATCTCATAAATTGCAATTTGTTTGAATAGAAAATAAAATAAACTTTATTAATAATAAATAAAAAAAATGTATTGCAACAATATGACTAAAACAGGGATAAATATCCCTAACTAAAATTCGAAATCCAAATTGTCTTTAAACTAAAACAATTAATTCAAAAAATAGATAAAAGAGCTTCATCTTCATCTTGGACGATTTCACCCAGCTTTCCGATCCAACTCATCTGAGTTCAAGTAGCTTGGCCTATAAGAAGAAGAAACAAATAAACAAAGTTAGTCCAGAATCATAAAGCCAATTGGATAATAATTCACTAAAACTCTTAAAGTTTATAGAAAGAAATACCTTGTTTCTTTCCAAGAAGTTTAGGACATTGGGGTTTCCAATGACCTTTTTCATTGCAGTAGAAACACTTTCCTTCGAGTGCATCACCAGAAGCTGCAGCCTTTTTGTTTTTCATGGCTTTTCCACGCTTCTTGGTGTTTTTCCACTTCTTCTTCGATTTGGGTTTAGAAGCAGAGGCAACATTTGCTTCAGGTTTGACCATCCCATTACCATTCCCAAAATTTTAAGGCTTACTCCCTTTCTTCTTGGGTCCTCCAATCAAATTTTCATAAGTCTGAAGGTCATTGACTAACTCATGAAAGTCTATGTCCTTCTTATTCATGACATAATTTGATGTATAGGGCAGAAATGCTGGAGTCAGACTATTCAAGATAAGGCTTACTTGAGTAGTATGATCCATTTCAGCACCATGATCCTGGGCTTCTTGGAAATAACTTGCCATGAGGAGAACATGATCACGCACGTTTTGATGGGATTCCATCCATGCATTGATGTACTTCTTAGTCGCGTCAAAGCGAGACTGAAGAGATGCCCTACCGAATAGCTCAGTTAACTTCGTCATTACTTCAGCAGCCTTTTCAGTTTTAGAAAACCGAGTTTTAAGGGTGTCAACCATGCTGGAAAGCATAAAGTATAGAGCTTTGTCATTTGCTTTCTGCCAACGCTCATACTTTTCTTTCACAGCTTTGGATGCATTATCCCCCGGCACTTCAGGAGACGACTCAGTTAACACAAACAAGGCACTTTCTCCTATGAGAGCAATATTAATGTTCTCATTCCATTTAGGAAAGTTAGATCCATTTAGTTTATTTTCAGTCAACAATGATAATATGGAATTTATCATTGTTATACAGGATACTACAAAATAATAAATAGAAATCAATAATGGTTTAACACAAAATCAATTCAGAAATTATAAGCACGTAGCATGTAGGAATGATAAGAGAAAATACTAAAAAAAAATACAATCCTAAATAATTTCCAAGGTTTTTCAACAAACTGATATCAGTGTCCCGTTTAGGCGAGAGTCAAAGTTACCATCTATTGAATAGAGTTGTCAGCTCATCTAAAATGTTAAACATTCTAGCAACCTTTTATTCGATCAAGATTGGAATCCAGCGTTGTCCCGTTTAGGCGAGAGTCAAGGCTATTCTATCTTATGAGCTTCTACTATTGTTTCATATTTTGCAAGTCAAATATGGTCGCCACCATTAGGGTGATCCATACCATATAAAACACTTACAAACTACTTATCTTTCGAGATTAAACGGTGCGAAATTGCTAATGAACGTTTTTCCATTAGGGAGGATTACTCACTAAAACAAACGCGATGTAAAACCAACAATGGAGATCGGATATCTTAATAATAATAAAGCTCATTCTTTAAAATGTATTTTCTTTATTATTCTAATAAAATATATTCATTAAATTCGAATTTAGAATTAAAATTCTAAATTAGAATTTAATATAACATTTATAAAATTATACTTAGATGGTGATTGAAATAAATTGAATTATTTCCATCTTAGTAGTAATTTTGATATATAAATATTAAGAAAATTAATTTAAGTTGTATTAATTTAAATTAATTTTTAACTTAAAATAAATTTTCATGAGAATATATTAATTGTATTTTGAAAAAGAAAGTATAAAACTTTATTTTCGAAATACTTAATAATAAATACTTAGAAAAAATACTTCAAGCAAAAATATCACCTATCTAGATTTTCCTTAGACTAATTAATTCAATTTCAAATAATAAATTCATTTATTTTAAAATTAATCAATAAATGAAAAAATCATTGATTTAAGTTGGTCCAAGAATTAATTAAAATAAATAATTAATTTACAACTTAATCTATTTTTCAAGATAAATTCAAAATCATCTTGCATAATTAAAATGCAATTTCGAAATTGATTAATAAAATAAAGAAAAATATATTTGGAAAATTATTTAAATTTAAGTTGAAAAATTAAATTTCAAACCTAAAAATAATTTTCTATTTAATTAAGTGTCATGAAAAATAAATATTTAAGTATCATGATGAAAATCAACTTAGATATTTAATTTTTCAATTTAATTAAATGTATTAAATTCAAGAAATAAATAATTAAGTGTAGAGAAAGCTTAATTATTCATTTCTAATTTAATACTAGGAAAAAAATATACTTAAAATAAATTGTACCAAAATTAATTATTTAAATAATTAATTTCACAATGTATAATATTTTCCTATTGAATATTAGAAATAATAAGTAGTCTAGAAATAACTATCTAGAAAATATTTTATTTGACTAAGTATCTTTTCAACAAAAATTTGAAAAAATATCTAATTTAAGTTGTTAGAAAAAATCTAGAACTTAAATATTTTCAAATTTAGATTTAATTAAATATCAAAAATTAAGTTGTAACCTTTTAATTTGAAAAATATTCCATTTTAAGTTTAAAACTAACTTAAAAAAATCTCTTAAGAATCTTTAATAACTAATGCCTAGAATTCCTCAACTTAATTTTAAATTTAAATAAAATATTCAAATTTAAGTTAGATATGAAAAATCAGTTAAAATAACTAATTTATAACTTAAATAAGAATATTTAATTAAATAAGCTCCAGAAAGAATCTAGTTAGTTAAAATTCTTTATTTAATTAAATACAAGAAAAATACAAATAGTTTGTCCAGAAAAAAAAAATCTAAAACTAAAAGTGTTTTTCTTAAAATTAACTTTAAAATATTAAAATGAAAAAAAATTTCATATATTTTAAAAGTTAATTATGTTGCTAATTCAATTTTATTAGGTCAAACTAATATAATTAACCTAGCACAGTTATTTAAATCAGGCAAATGGGCCTTCACAATTGGGGTAGTTCATGTGAGGGGGAGCTGGGTTCAGTATGTCGTACCCACTTCTAATGGCCCCCAACTCTCACACAAGGCCCAAAAGAGAGGAATTTAACCTTAAATTAAATAACTGTTATTAATTGAATAGGTCCAAATACTAAATAGACCTAAATAAAATCTATCATGGTGTGACATTTTATTTAGCAACAACCTATATGCATCTATATAATAAAATAAACATATAGGCTCACAGAGGCACACATTTGGATGGATCCTATCATGTTCCTAGGTCATACACAGATGAAAGAAGATTGTAAAATTTATCTGTTACAAATTATTTACTTGACCAAGGGAGCCATGAGTTAAAATCAGATCATTGGATCTGTCAACAAGTTAACCATGGCTATTTGCAATCAAGCAATAATAGGTTTTATAAAACTTACATACAAGCTAAAACCACATACTCCTGCAACAAGGTTAGCTGGATAGTTTGATGTAGGATTTATTTAATTTTAAATAATTAAATTTCAAAAAATTAATTAAATAAAAAAATATTTAATTTTCAAAAAAAAATTCAAACAAAATATATATATAATTTTGAAATTAATAATAAAATAATATTTAAAATAAACCTACAATTTTTTGAAAAATTAGGTTTCAACTAACCTAAATATCATTTCAAAATTTGCTAACTACTTTTAAAAATTAAATGTTATTTTATAAATAAAAATTAAAAAAGATAAATAAATATCTTTTTCAGATTTTATGATTTAATTTAAATAAATAAAATAACAAAATTTAAAAGTTAGCAAAATATCTTACATCTATTTAAAATATCATGATTATAGTTATCTTATTTTAAATTTAAATAAGATCAAATTATTTAAAGAAAATATTTAATTTAAAAATTTAATATCTGACCTTAAATTTAAAAATAAGATAAGATACAATCAAATTTAAAAATAAGATAGATAATTAAGCAAAAAAAGATAGATATTTACTATTTTCAAATTCAAATTACACTAATATCATGAATTAAATTAAAAAAATATTAATTAATTTAATTATGATATTTACAATTGAAATAGGAATAGTAAATGTCTAAATACAAAACTACACAAAAAATCGAAAGTTAAATCCATGAAAAAGTATGAAAAATCAAAGAAAAACGAAAAAAAAATGCGAGCTGTACGGACAGTATGCTGTGCATACATGTCCGCGCGCGCTCAAGGGTTGCGCTGCCGAGAAACCTCGGCACAGGGGAGGGATTGCAGCATTTCCTCGTGCGGATGAGCGGTTCAGACAGGCGCTCGTCGAGCAGCTTGTCTGAATGCGTGCTGTCCGCGCGCGTGTGCCTGATGCACGATCCTGATCTTTTTCGAAACTTCAAAAAATCATAACTAATTCAAATTAAATCGAAGTTGAGTTCTGTAAAAAGTAAATTGCTTAATTTTTTCCATACTATCGAATAAAAATAATTCCAGAAACAGAATTTCAATTACTTTTCACGAAAATTCACAAACATCAATCAATCATCATATAACACTTAGCACAACATGAAACCATCCAAATAACAAAAAATCGTTTTAAAGTCCAAATTTCTTGCAAGAAAATCAATTACCATGGCTCTGAGGCCAGTTGTTGGAATTTATTTTACCAAGATCTTAGATCTACTCACAAGTATGTTGTTTAACAACTTAAATGTGAACTTTCTAAAACGATAAATAAACACATATAAAGTTAAGAAAACCTTACATTGATGCAGCGGAATTAATGTCTCCTTCCACTGAGATCTCTAACCCTTGTATCCTTTCTGTCGCAGAGAATTATCAAGATCTAAGCCCGAATGTCCCTCTCTTTGTGTGTGATCCTTCACAGTCTTTCAATCTATGATTGAGTTACCACTTGTTGTGTGTGGGCACTTACTCTATCACTAAGGTTCGAAATTTATGAAGAAGAAAAGAGAGAGAGATATTTCGGCTATAGAGAGAAAAGGGAAGGCTTAGATTTCTGAAGAGAAAATTTTCTGACAGAAAAGGTTATTCAAAGTTATGATTTTGACTGAGACATCACTTTCTATTTATAGGCAACTACTAGGTTTAGGTTAGGAATTATTTGGCATTAAGTGGTCGGCCATGGTGTGTAGTGGGCCCCACTTGGTTTTTGCAGTTTTCACAAATTTTATTTCTATTTTCTCAAAAACGCCAATTTTCCAATTCTAACCATTTAAATGCCAAAACTAATTATTTAATAACTAAAATAGATTATTAAATAATATTTTCATTTAATTTAATTATTAATTAGACATATAAAGCCTATTAATAAATAAATAAACCTAGAATGTCTTTTCTTTACAATTTCGCCCCTGCATAGTGAAAATTCATAAATTAGACATACTCTAACTTTAGAATTATAATTGATTAATCACAAATCAATTATTGAGTCTTACAAGAAGTATAGTCTCAACTAGAATGGGGACCATGGATCTATATGATGAGCTTCCAATAACTGAACCGAATTTACTAAGTAAATTCCTACTTATTAATTCTTCGTTGAATCCACTATTAGAACTTAGAATTGCACTCTCAGACTTATATAGAGCATATTATATGTTCCACGATATAGATATGATATCTCATTTAACCATTGTTATAATCTTATTGTGATCAAAGATCCTCTATATAGATGATTTACATCGAGATGGGATAATTTTACCGTTCTCACCCCTCAATGTATTTTTCCCCTTAAAACACTTAGCTACCTGTAAATGATGTTTAGTGATCTAAGAATTAGTCACTTAAACAAGAGCTCATCCATTTACTTCTATTTAGCTATGCTCGAAGGGAATCATCACTTAACTTCTATACACCAGTAGAAGCTATAGATTCCATATTTATGTTCAGCACCCCCACTCAATCATACTATCATGTTCCCAAAATATACGTATCACCCTGACCCAAAAGTAGGCTTAACTAATAAATCAAAGAACATGAATAGTACTCATGAGTTGAGCCTAAGCATATCAGGATTTAGATTCTTTTAATCTTAAGATCAACTACTGATATTGACGTGGAAAGATATGACGGTAAGTTTATAATATCTTAACTAAGTTACAATATCGGTTCAGTCCAATGTATACT
The DNA here is from genome assembly GCF_029168945.1 of Cannabis sativa. Taxonomy (NCBI): domain Eukaryota; kingdom Viridiplantae; phylum Streptophyta; class Magnoliopsida; order Rosales; family Cannabaceae; genus Cannabis; species Cannabis sativa. The sequence goes on from NC_083603.1 coordinate 35,147,009, forward strand.
CCATACATTCAAAAACTAGTATACTTTACTAATGTCCTGGAAAGAACATAAGACTTACTCCAAGTGTAAGTACACATCATCGCTGATTATCACATTAGTGTAAATCCAAAACACTGATGAGACAGGGACTTAGTCTTTTGATTCATATGATCACAATCACATTCCACTGTGTTGACGACACTGTAATTGTGAATAAACATATGATCTGGATTTAACTGATTTTGTGTGTAAATGTAATAAACATATTAAACCATTAGCATGTAAAATTCATGCAAACATAAATCACTTCATATTTCTTATATTGATAACTAATCAGATTGTAAAGGGTTTTATTTAGGGCACAAAACCCAACAGTATTTTTCATGCTTATGGTTTAATATATGCACAAAATCAGTTAAGTCCAGAACATTTTAAAATATTTATTCACAATTACAGTAATGTCAACACAGTGGGATGTGATTGTGATTATATGATTCAAAAGACTAAGTCCCTGTTTCATCAGTGTTTTGGATTTACACTAATGTGAAAATCAGCGATGAGTAAGTGTTATGTTCTTTCCAGAACATTGGTAAAGTATACTAGTTTCGAATGTATGGAGTATACATTGGACTAGACCAATATTTAACTTAGTCAAGATATTATAAGACTTACCGTTGTATCTTTCCAAGTCAATATCACTAGTTGATCTTAGATCAAAAGAATCTAAATACTGATATGCTTAGGCTCAATCTCAGGAGTGTTATTCATGTTCTTTGATTTATTAGTTAAGCCTACTTTTGGGTCAGGGTGATACGTATATTTTGGAAACATGATAGTATGATTGAGTGGGAGCGCTGAACATAAATATGGAATCTATAGCTTCTACAGGTGTATAAAAGTCAAGTGATGATTCCCTTCGAGCTTAACTAAATAGAAGTAAATGGACGAGCTCTTGTTTCAGTGACTATTTCTTAGATCACTAAAACATCATTTACAGGTAGCTAAGTGTTTTAAGGGGCCAAATACATTGAGGGCGTGAAAACGGTAAATTTATCCCATCTCGATGTAAATCATCTATATAGAGGATCTTTGATCAAATTAAGATTATAACGATGGTTAAATGTGATAGCGTATCTATATCGTGGAACATATAGAGCGCTCTATATATCTGAGAGTGCAATTCCAAGTTCTAAGAGTGGATTCAACAAGGAATTAATAAGTTAGGGGATTTACTTGGTAAATTCGGTACGGCTTATTGGAAGCTCAGTAATATAGGTCCATGGTCCCCATTCTAGTTGAGACCATACTGCTTGTAAGACTCAATAATTAATTTATGATTTATCAATTATCATTCTAGAATTAGACAATGTCTAGTTTGTTAATTTTCACTAAGCCAGGGCGAAATTGTAAAGAAAAGAGATTCTAGGTTTATTTATTAATTAAGGAGTCTATATGTCTAATTAATAATTATGTTAAATGACCATATTATTTAATAATCTATTTTAGTTATTAAATAATTAGTTTTGGCATTTAAATGGTTAGAATTGGAAAATTGGCGTTTTTGAGAAAATAGAAATGAAAATTGTTAAAACTGCAAAATTCCAAGTGGGGTCCATTAACACCATGGCCGGCCACTTGAAGAGAGTTTTTCCAATTAATATTTTCATTATTTTAATGCCAAATAATTACTAACATAAACCTAGTGGTTGCCTATAAATAGAAAGTGATGGCTCACACCAAAAGAGAGAATTATTCAGTAATTCAAGAGATTTCCTTTCAGAAAATTGAGCCATCCACTTTCTCACTATAGCCGACCCTCTCATTCTCTCTTTTCCTCTTCCAATTTCGAAATACCTTGAGTGATAGAGTAGTGCCCACACACAGCAAGTGGTACCTCAATCATAGTCTCGAAGATAGTGAAGAATCCAACTTGAAGAGAAGGACATTCGGACTCAGATCTTGGTGATACTCTGCGACAGAAAGGATACAAGGGTTAGAGATCTGAGTGGAAGGAGACATATTACTTCGCTGCAACCAATGTAAGGTTTCTTAAACTTTATATGTGTTTATTATCGTTTTAGAAAGTTCATATTTAGGGTGTTAAACAACAGATTTGTGAGTAGATCTAAGATCCTGGTAAAATAAATTCCAACAGTTAACATTTAGCCATGACCCCAGCACCCAAGTTACACCTAGCGTTGGGCCCAGCGCTTAGGTTGAAATATTATCAACCTTGGATATTTCCAATCAACCTCTCAAAAAGTTGTATGGGAATTTTTTCTATCATCAAAAATAATGAAGATTCAAGCGAACACAGTGAGAAAACCACAAACCCAAGGGCCACAAAGCTGAGCACAGTGCTCAGGTTGACTTGATGCTGGGCACTGCGCCAAGGTTGACCTAGTGCTGGGCCTAGGGCCCAGGTTTACAATCAACCTAGTGCGCTGTTTTCTATTATTCAAATGTAAAATTTCATTCGAACATTCTCTTCAGAATGGTCAAAATTAAGGTAAGAGAGCACATCCTTAAGCTTAAGATATTTGTTCTATGGTACTAAATTAGGTACACAGCGGAAGATTTTTGTATGATCTGATTATTATTGTACCATATACCAATGGATCTCCACATGTGTGTACATTAGATCAAAATAATAAGTAATAAGTTTATGTTGGAAATATTTTACCAGGATCTAGATTTACTAACAAGTATGTTTCATTAACATCCTAATATGAATTCTAAAATAATGAAATAAACACATAAGGGTTTAAGAAAACCTTACATTGGGTGCAGCAAAATATAATGACTCCTTCCGTTCAGATCTCTAGCCCTTAATTCCTTTCTGTAGCAGAGCATCACCAAGATCTGAACCTGGATCTCTTTCTCTCCTTCTTGATCCCGATTCTCCTTCTTATTGATTAGATTCTTCACAGTCTTCCACACTATGATTGAGATACCACTTGATGTGTGTGGGCACTCACTCATTCACTCAAGGTATGAAAAATTTAAGAAGAAAAGAGAGGGAAGGTGGTTTCGGCTATGGTATAGAATAGGAGGCTCAACTTTTTCCTAAAGGCAACAAATTTCATCAAATTGTTAAGTGTGAGCCATCACTATCTATTTATAGGTAACCACCTAGGTTTAGGTTAGATTTAATTAGCATTAAAATGATAGAAAAATAAATGGTAAATTCCACACTAAGTGGCCGGCCATAGGATGTGGATTAGCCCCACTTTGTAATTTTGCTATTTTGTCATTTTTCCATCTCATTTTCTCAAAAACGCCAATTTTCCAATTTAACCACTTAAATGGCAATTCTAATTATTTAATAACTAAAAATTAATTATTAAATAATATTGTCATTTAATATATATATTAATTAGACTTAATAAAGTCTTTCAGTTAATAAATAAGACCTAGAATCTCTTTTCTTACAATTTTGCCCTTGCTTAGTGAAAATTCATAAACTAGACATAGTCTAATTTTAGAATTATAGTTGATTAATCAAAATCAATTAATTGAGTCTTACAAGCAGTATGGTCTCAACTAGTATGGGACCATGGGCCTATATAACCGAGCTTCCAATAAGCAGATCAAGAATTTACCAAGTAAATCCACTGACTTATTACTTCCTTGTTGCATCCACGCATAGAACTTGAAATTGCACTCTCAGTCATATAGAACTCTCTATATGTTCCACGATATAGATACGCGATAAATTATCCATTGTTATAATCCCAATAGTCAATTATCCTCTATAGATGATCTACATTGCATAGGGATAAAATTACTGTTACACCCTTTCAATGTATTTTATCCTTAAAACACTTGCCACCTATAAATGGTATTTTAGGGAAATAATACAATCACTAAAATGAGATATCAATCATTTATCTCTATTTAGCAAGCTCGAAGGAAATCATCGTTTCACTTCTAAATACCTATAGAAGCTATAGATTCCATATCTATGATTAGCGCTCCAACTCAATTGTACTATCATGTTCCCAAAATGTACGTATCACCCTGACCAAAAAGTAGGCTGAACTAACAAATCAAAGAACACAAATAACACTCTTGAGATCAAACCTAGTCATGTCAGGATTAAGATCATTTGATCTAGGATCAACTAGGTGATATTGAATTGAATAGATATTACGGTAAATTTATCATATCTAATCATAGTTCAATATCGCTCCCTTCTAATGTATACTCCATACATCCGATACTGGTAAACTTTGCCAATGCCCTGGAAAGAACATAACACTTATCCAAGGTGTAAGTATACCTATCACTAATTATCATGCCAGTCTAAATCTAGTCAACTGACAAATTAGGGAATTAAACTTTTTAACATATAATCATGATTATATTCCACTGTGCTGACAACACTATAATCATGAACAAACACATATGTTCTCGACCTAATAGAATTTATAATCATGAAATAAATCATGTGAACCATGCAACATAAAATGTGATTTCTGATCTTTATTAACTATTAAATCTGATTATATTGAAATGAATTTTATTTAGGGCATAAAACCCAACAAACTCCCACTTGCACTAATATAAAACAAAAAGTGCATTTCAAATAATCTCAACACCTTGATATACAAATCAAGTGTAGTATGTAGTATACTCTCCGTAATAGGATCTGTCAGGTTGTATTGAATACAACCTTTTCTCCACCATTACATTTCCTTAATCACAAAACTCTTGATATTGTGAGATTCCTCTCTATATGTCTACTCCTCTAGGGATACTGGATTCTTTACTTTTTGGCAACTACTTTTGCGTTAGTCGGGAAGTAACACTAGTAGTTAATAAATGTTGGAACAATGCCAAAAATGTATAAAACTTTCCTTAGACTGAATAAGTATCTTGGTCAGTTGTATTTCACAAGTTCGGTTTTCATCTGCTCGGCCTTTGAGTTTGAGCAGACCCTTTCTACACATTTAAATAGTAAATTCATTCTTGCTATAAAAAAATGATTGACACAATTAGAATGATAATTAATATCGTTATTCATTTATTGGTCTGAATAATTTTGTTACCATAGTAACTTACATTAATTGAATTATGAAACCTATTACATGATCTAACGGATGTTTTGCTAATAAAAACATAAAACAATTGCATTTTCTAGACTGTACTTTAGTGATGGTCATCTAACCTGAGTGTCAGTCATGTTATCCAAATTCTTGAGCGGGATCCGCTCAAAAGGCCATCTACTTAAGAGTAGATGTTCTAGCATTATGTACTTGAAGGGGGTCATCAAACATTATACACTTACTGGTAGTATTTTCTCAAATGTTCTCTATTCCAATACCTTGGTACTAGAATGAGCTCCATGTTTTCGTCATACTGTCCCAGCTTGTATGCTACAGATTCTGTGACTTCAACTACTTGGCATGGTCCTTAGTTAGGTCCGAGCACGCCAGTTGGGCTGTCTTTTGTGTTCAAGAATACTCTTCTAAGGACCATATCGCCCACAAAGAATTTTCTTGCCCTTACCATGTTTGTTGAAGTACCGAGCCACCTTTTGCTGATGAGCTACTAGCTTTAGGTTTGGTGAGGTTCGTTTTTCTTCAATCTTGTCAGGTGATTCTGCCAGGAGGGCGTGATTGGTTTCTTGATTGTAGGTTAATCTCCTGTGGGACGGAGGTTCTAACTCTACATGCAGCATTGCTTCATAACCATAAGCCATAACAAATGGTGTTTGCCCAGTTGCTGTTATCCAAACTAGTGACCAACTTCGTCAGAACAGATAAACAAACTAAGTGATGTCAAAATATTACTTAGGCATCAAAAAATACATCGCCAGGATGTTTTCCCACTCACTCAGCGTCCAGATTGATGTCATATGTTAACCTAGGCACTGGGATGTCAACATGGGCGCTAGGCCCAAAACAGCCTTCATTAAAATAGTCATAACTCCCTCAATATTTATCCGACTGACACGATTCAATTTTCGTTTCGAAACTAATTCAGTGTTCTGTCAAGTTATGTCTCATACTTCAATCATAATTCTAAAATTATGGTCTTTAAATTTTATATCAATAGAATTACAAAAATAAACTTTCGGCTTACTTAGAGGAGATCATGCCATCGTGACCGAGACCCCAAAATAGAAAAATGGATACATTTTTAGTTTTATAAAGACAAAAAAATTCCTTGCTTTATTTTTTATTTTTTATCATCATCAGGTAATTAAGACATCGCTATCTTTTTGTCGTGATTGTCCGATCTTTCGGAGAACCAAAGCGCGCATTTAAACAAATTTTAATAGTAAAATGGTACGTATACCACACGAAAATCCAGTCAAATTTATGTAATCAAACGGCTCTTATAATTTAATATTGTTACAGCCACACCAACTATCAATATCAGCCTTTCATTTATGCTATCCGAAATTTCGATATAAGATACTAAGACAAAACGATATGTATTGGAACGAGAGGAGAGATAGAGAGAGAGTTGGGTTGACTTTGAGTGAATTGACGTCAAAGTCTTGCATCATATTATAGCGTAGGCCTCTTTGCTCTAACCGCGTTGCTTCCTTAACCATTCCTCGAAACATCTAATTTACATTAGTATATGTTCAATCAAATCTTAACATATATAGCCTAAGCCTATTTTTCATAATATTATTTCATCCACTTCTTACTCCTCTCCATTACAAAAAAAAAAAAAAAAAAATCCAAATATGGCTGGGAAACGGTTCATTAACGGTTCCAAATCCGACCAAGATCTTCCGCCTGAGATTCGGAACAAAAGACCTAAGTTTTCCCTAGCTTCGTATGTCCTAGAAGTTTATTTTATTATTTCTTTGAACTTCTCCTTCGTAATTATTAGCTTCGTAATAAATGTTGTTTAAAACATTTTATTTTATTTTTAAACATATACATTTAGATCTTAGAATAATGCACCCCTTACCTTATCATTGATGAAATATTTATTCTTTTGACAGTGTGGTGGAAGAAGTAGTACTGGTGAACTCCTTTCACAATCTTTTCTCCTCTTTGGAGCCTCTGCTTAGAAGAGTGGTATGTTGGTTAAAAAGTGACAAAAATCTTTTGTCCACACACACACACATATATATAAATTATATGTATCACTATTCGTTACACACGTCTCCATAATATAATTAGCACATCATCATGTAACTAGGAATTATATACTTTCCTTTCAATACATATATCTATGTACATATCACGTATTCACGTAATATATATACACAAATGTATATACGTCAAATTAATATGTACCAAAAAGTTAAGTGTAGTGATATTTCAAATGCATTTATACCGTAATAACTAATTTATTGATATTAATTAATTAATAATTTGGAGATTTTATCCGATTAATGAATAGGTGAACGAAGAGGTCGAAGACGTTCTGAGAAGAACCACTCGCTCTTTCACTCGCTCACCATCACTTCGAATCCAAGCCTTGGAACCATCAAGTCTACAACTGGTGTTCACCAAGAACCCATTAGGAAAACTTTTCACCGGAAGTAAGATACAAGACGTGGACGGAAACCCCCTCGAGATTCAAGTGGTGGATAAAAATGGGGATCAAATGGTGCCTTTCTCACTCCCTCACCCGGCAAAAGTTGAGATTATTGTTCTTGATGGGGACTTCCCTGCAAGAGATGACTCCTGGACTAGGGATCAATTTGATAAGAATATTGTCAAGGAGAGGGCCGGTAAAAGGCCTTTGCTTCATGGAGACTTGACCGTCACCTTAAGAGACGGTAAGGCTACCATTGGAGAGATCGAGTTCACCGATAATTCCAGCTGGATTCGTGGTCGGAAGTTCCGGATAGGAGCCCGGATCCTGACCGGTAAAAATTCTCAGGGTTTGAGAGTTCGAGAGGCGTTGACTGAGCCTTTCGTTGTCAAAGATCATCGGGGAGAATGTAAGTCTTTCTTTATTATCAACTATATGTTAATTTTTTAAATAATTGCTTCACTCTCTCTCTCTACTTTTATATACGACTGTATTAGCTTATGCTTAATTTTTTTTGTTAAAGAAAATCTTTCATATTTTATATTATATGGATTGTGTGAAAAAAAAAATATTAACAAAAAGAAATTCATTAAAAAAAGATAAAAAAAAAATTTAATTTAATTTAAATATTTTATATATAAATATATTTTTGATATAATTTAAAAAAAAATAAATTTTTTTAAGTAAGTAGTTAAATTAAATATATAAATTCAATTTTTTTTTTATTATTTAGTACTCAATCAAAATTAAATAATTTAATATTTTTAAAATTAAATTTATTTAGTAACTGTTAATATAATACCATTGAAAAGTATTTTATTGGGTATTAACTATTTAGCACCTTCCAAATGATTTTTTTTATCGTAGTACTTTTTAAATTATTATATTAAATTATATAAAATTTAATACTTAATTATACATATAAAATAAAAAAAGATACTAAATACCACTAGTATCTCATACATTTGTCTGTATATTTATATACATGTTTTTAAGCACACTTTAACATTAATTTTCATCCAACGTATAGCTTGTTTAGAGGTGTATGTTCTTGAATTGTCTTTATTGATCATTTTGGTGAAACAAACAAAGTTTTAACTAATTATTCTTTTTTAATTAATCGGACAATGGATTGTGACTTGTTGGGTTGCAAATTTAAGTATGGTCTTAGTAAGGATAGGATGATTTTAGAGAAACACTATGAGATTATGAGATACTTACCAATAACAATATTAGTCCTACTTATTTTATTTTGACGCTTTTTATTTTTACATTTTAAAACATTTTTTTTTTATATATTTTTATAAAATTCTACATAAAATCCTTATTGCAACTAGCGCTACAATTTAAATTGCAATAAAAAATCGTATAAAAATTCTTATTGCAACTAACGCTGCAACCATTTTAAAAATCCAAACCGTAAATTTAAAAAAAATGTTAAAAAATTAGTATATAGGATAATTCTCCTTTTATTTTAATATATGTAAATAAATAATATTAAAACTACTAATTTATAAAAGACTAAGCTATCTACGTTTATTTATGGCATACATAGTTATCAGTTATGTATTGATTTTTTTTTAGCTATGCGTGGATGCATGGATACTTTACACCATGTTTGATAGGGAGGAGAGAGGGGTGGAGGGAGAGAGTAGAAGGGTAGGATAAATAAAGGGAGGGAGAGGAGAGTTGGAGAGAGACCTTACCCCTCTAAATTCCAAAAATTCAATTCTCCTTAGAAAAATACAAAATAAAGATAAAAAATAAAATTATCCTTTTAAAAATTAACAAATATTTACACTAAAAATAATACAATACTAATTTTAATAATTAACTTTCTGTTCATATTTTTAACTTTACAATTAATACCAAACAAAACAAAAAGAAAATTACTATTTTCTTCATCTTTCCAAAACTCTCTCTCTCTTTATTATCCATTCATCCTACCCTCACTCCATCCTACTAAACATAACACCCCCCCCCCCCAAAAAAAAAAAAAGGAAAAAGGAGAAGGAATCTTTTCAGCTCTGCTAAAGAAAAACCATGTTGTCGTATAATTAATTTAATTATACGTACCGATATATAAAATATTACTTTCATCAACAACTATAAATGTTAGATACTTAAGTCATTTTTTTATTAGTATATTTAAATTAAATTTTTTTATAAAAATAAAAATTTAATAATTTAAACCAATCAAAAATTGTTACGTTACAATTTACTTATTACTTAACTGTTAAGTACCTATAAAAAATTCTAAAATTATAACTTAAGTATTATAAAAATTAAACTTAAAATATTTATTTAAAACTAAAAATTAAACTTAAATATTATTTATACCGCAAATTAATCTATAAGTAATCATGTTTGTTTGCTATAAGCTAATTATTAGCCTCGTTTTACTTTAATTCGATCTAATGATTGATTGATTTTTAGAGAGTCGGATAACCACTCCCCTTACTAACTCGTCAAGACATTTAATTATTCAAGTCTAACCCTCCCAGTGACACGACAATACCCACTTGTCGTTTTATACCACATTTGGAAAAGAGCATGCACCAATGCCTAACATCTTCTTATAAATGACACTTTGTTAGTAATATTTCTTAATTTTTTTTGTGAGGCTAAAACTTATTTTCTTAATTTATATAACATCTACTACTTAACTAAATCAATTATGGTATGAAACAAAGAAAAATATTATACACTAATAATACTTTTTAATAATTTTTGAAAAATTAACGGTGTCCAAACAGGCCCACTCTGATGTTCCTTCACAAGACTCGCTTCATTCAAAGTAAACAGAGTTATTTAACATATTTTTCACTGTCATAAAGTTCATGACTCATCACAAACAAGTACCTCTTAATATTTATTTTTAAATTTTTTTTTTAAAAGCAGTTATTTAAAATATAACAAGACAAATTAAATCACAGTAGTCAATCAAGATCTGGCCCGTCCTTGGTCATTTTATCACGATTCATCCTCTTAAATCAAAGTGACATCTCAGAAACTATTACTAATATCAAAATTAAATTTATTAAAAATTATCATTTTCAAAATAGTACGTAGTACGCCTAGGTGTGTTTTGTCCTTTTTTTTTCTTTTGATTTTATTTCGCAACGCTTTGCTGAATTTATGTTTGGTCAAATTAAGGGTTTGGAAATTAGATGCTAATTGCCACGTCTTTTCATTGGGTATGAGAAAAACAACAAAAATTTTGTAGTTTTTCGGTACTTATAAATTTAATTACTGGTTGAAATACATAATTAACATGCTTATGATTAGAACAATCAATTTGATATTTATATTCACAAATTTATTAGCTGTGTACATATATTAACTACATAATTTTTCTATTATTAAATTTAGTATACAAAAAGCACTACCCTCCAAATTTGGAAGATGAAGTGTGGAGGCTAGAGAAAATCGGCAAAGATGGAGCTTTTCACAGAAAGCTTGCTGCAGAAAATATTCATACAGTACAAGACTTCTTGAAGTTATCTGTTGTCGACACACAGAAGCTTAAAAATGTGAGTATTATTTAACTTAATTTTCTCAATTTATATATGTATATGCATGTGCAGAATATATTTACTTATATTAAGTGCCTTTATCAATATTAATCATTTCATTTCATTAAAGTTTCGATATCAATTACTTATATTATTTTATAATGAAAATGGAACCAGATTTTAGGCATTGGGATGTCAGAAAGAATGTGGGAGATGACTCTAAAGCATGCCAAGACTTGTGTAATGGGCAACAAAATGTACATTTACCGTGTAGATCATCACTCCACCATATTCCTTACTCCTATTTGCCAACTCCTCAAGGCTGAGATCAATGGAGAAGTATACGGCTCTAAGGAGTTGGACAATAATCTGGTAATTATTAATAATTATTACTCTTTCAAATCTCTAATTAATTGTGGTCAATGTTATATCTATAAAAAAAAATGTTACTGACTATATTTGTGATCCAAAACTACCTTTTAGTAATTCCTTTTGTAGAAGATAAATATATCTACCTTTTAGTAATGACTATATTTCTTTTAACGTTTTTTAGGCCTACTTTAAAAGCTTGGTAAGGGATGCATATGCCAATTGGAATTCTCTTGAAGTAGCGATGGAAGGAGCTATTGTGAATGAGATCACTCCTACTGTCCTATTAACACAAGGTGTGTGTATATAAAAATAAGGGTAAATACCATTTTGGACCCTGTGTTTTGTAAAAGTTACAGATTGGACTCTGTGTTTTGTTAAATAACAAAATGGACCCTGTATTTTCTAAAATAGTAAAAATAGGACCCTGAGCTTAATTTTTGACATTTTTTTTTAATACAACTAACTTGAAGACAATACTTAATACGAACAGATACAAAAAATGTAAATAGTTTTGTCATAGCACTTTTAGATGGGATTATAATTAAACTTTATTTTGACAAAAAATGAATTCAGGGTCCTATTTGTACTATTTTAAGAAATACAGGGTCCATTTTGTCATTTAACAAAACACAAGGTCCAATTAGTAACTTTTGCAAAAACAGATGATTCAAAATGGTATTTTTATATAATCGATGTATTTTGGTTACATTTATATTATTGTTATTATTATATATTATATAATGTGATCCGTACGTATTAAAAAATACGATTGGCTAATAAATTGACACGTCCGCACAACATACTTTATCGCAGCAATTCCCTTACTCATTTAGATTTAGATTTAGTAGACAAAAATGTTTTTATTAAAAAAATTTGAAAACTGAATATTTGAAATTGTTATTATTTTTTTAATGAATTATAATAATTGTAATTATATATTTACAGGTGATATTAGCGTGGGTGAGGCGCAATACCACAACTCGGGTCAAGCTTTGGCGATTAAACAGTTTGAGCAAAACGAACATCAAATTGAAGATAATAAAGCTATGATAAGTACGGGTTATGTGATTCCCAGCAATGTACAAATGGATTGGATGCAGGCCAATACAGTAGTGCTACCATATAATAACAACAACAATGATATTTATGGTAATATCAATAATACTACTGGTATTGGGTCTACCAGTATCATCTCAGATCCTTCCTCAGATGCTGATATATTAGCATCTCGACGTTTTTGTTGATATATATATATATATTAAGAGAAAAAAAGTAAACAAGAAATTATTTCTCTGCCATAACGATTTAAGTTTTCATATACATAGGTCATTTCGAAAGTGAAACTGTATTAGTTGTCGGAGTTTTAAATAGGTTGTGAATAATATCTACTCGCAGTTACATGAATATTAGGTAGGGTTTGCTTTGATGTAATGAAATGAAATGGGATTGACAAGGAAATAATTTTCATTTTATTTTTTTTTATTTAATTGTATATTAAAGTATTAGAATCTCATTTCAATGGAATCATTTTCCCACTATTTTAGTAGACTACAAGAAAACTCTTTTTCAATGACTAAATTTTTAATCATTAAAACTCATTAATTAGTCACCCAAATTTTTTATTTTTAGTCACCATTTAGTCACTGAAAGTCGGTGGTAAAAAAATTTAATAACTAAAATATTTTGTCACAAATAGTGTTATTTTTTATGACTAAAATTCAATCACAAAATATATTAAATTTAGTCACAATAAATTTGATATATTAATCATTGTACACTTTTAACAACCAAAAAACTATGCTTCACTAACTAAAATTTAGTCATTGGAGTTTACATTCATTTAAATTATAAGCAAATATATTTAAATAATATTAAAGGTATTTATTCATTACATAAAATTATAATGTCAATCATAAAAAATTACAATTACAATGTAATTCTTGCCTATCTTGAAAAATACAAAATCTAAACAAAAAACTACAAAAGCAAACTCCATGAATCAAAGCTGTAAACCAAACTACACAAAAATAAAGAACAAAGAAAACTAGCAACTAAAAAAAAAGAATGAGAAGTCCCTAATTTGGCTCCAACTCAGAAGTTGGAAGCATACGCTCCTCAAACTCTTCAAAGATTATCTAAAAGGCATGAACTCAGCTGTGCGATGCTAGTAGAGCTTGAACTGTCCTTTGGGAGCCAGATTGAAAGATGATCTCTAAGCACAACAACCGTATTATATCTCTATTGTCAAAGTCAATAGCTGAAGTTCGAAAAAGATATATATCTCTGTCAGTAAATGTCTACAAAGTATAATGCCTCTCACCTGTGCTAAGAAAATCAAACAATCTATAATATATTATAATATGCCCAAAAAAAATGAAGCAGAAATACAATATGCCCCAAAAAATTTCAAGTTTCTGATATAATCATTAATGCACTGACAATAAAAAGGTTCAATGAAGCAATACTACCACAACTCACCTCGAGGGAAGGTGTTGAAGAGGCCTTCCACCAAGAACATATCATCATTTTCAGTTGTCACTACACAAATAAAAAAAAGTAATAATTGTATCGCTATTAATCAGCAAAATCAAAATATATCTACTAATTCTTTCCAAATTCAAAATTACGTCTAAGAACACGTGACAATAAAATAAAGAAAAAATAAATACTTACTGAATGGGGATAACTTGCTCGAGACAAAAGGACTATCCAAAAGACAAAATACTAGACAACAACTGGAACAAATATAAGAATCAGCAGCAAAACATAGCTGTCACTACAATTTATTTATCGAAATTCCACTCTACATTGTCTTGCAGCAGAGAAGGATCCACAACAGCAAGAGGAATTGAACATAAATTACACAATATATATATATGTATATATACTATAATATCTCACCTGAAAGAAAAATGATATGTTGCCTATCTCCTTGAGTATACTAGTTAATTTGTTCCACATAAAATCCTTGAGATAAAATTGAAAGCCAAATCATATGCTACTTTGTAATACTGACAGAACACCATCCAATTACTAAAATAAGAGTTTAATTTTTTTTTTTCTGTAGTGATATAATAACTTAATTTTTAAATCCATAACAACTACAATAAAAGGTCAATAAATAAATAAATAAATAAATAAATACAGGAATAATTATTATGGATCTCTGAAAAATGTTCTTGAAATGTTGATCCATATAATGCTGTTAAATTCACAACATTATAATTCTTTTGCTGCCAGAAGAGTGCCTGTTTAGAAAGTGAGAACATTTTTAATAAAAAAAATTGAGTAATATACTTTCTAATCATTTTTCTATATCAATAATGGTACAAAAAAAAAAAGCACTAAGGAATATTTAAGTTTTAAGCTCTAAACTCTACATTTATCTAACTCAATACATTATTTGGTCACTCATTTAGATAAAATTCTATATATACAAGCAATTATAATAACACCAAATTCTTAGTTTCAAGCTCCAAGTAGTTTTGAACTTCAACATCCATTAATCAGCATAAAAGTTGAAAATGGTCAGATTGCATCTTCAAGATAATCACCCTTATATCACTAAACAATCATACTATAAATATCATATACAAATATAGAGTTGAATTTAGTTGAGTCCTAACAAATTAACTGTAGAACACAGTACCACTTGACGTGTGTGGGCACTCACTCATTCACTCAAGGATTTCGAAAATTTAGAGAAGAAAATAAAAGGGAAGAGGTTCGGCCTATAGAGAAAAGATAGAGGCTCAATTTTCATCTGACAGAAGTTCAAGTGTGAATGAGAGCCATCACTATCTATTTATAGGTAACCACCTAGGTTTAGGTTAGAATTATTTGGCATTAAAATAATGAAAAAATAAATGATAAAACCCATAAAGTGTGGCCGGCCATGGGCTTCGATAATGGGCCTCACTTATGCAATTTTACTGTTTTATCATTCCTGCATCTGATTTTCTCAAAAATGCCAATTTTCAAATTCAACAATTTAAATGCTAATTCTAATTATTTAATAACTAAAAATTAATTATTAAATAATATTGTCATTTAATATATTTATTAATTAGACATATAAAGTCTCTTAATTAATAAATAAACCTAGAATCTCTTTCCTTTACAATTTCGCCCTTGCTTAGTGAAAATTCACAAAGTAGACATAGTCTAACTTTAGAATTATAATTGATTAATCAAAATCAATTAACTGAGTCTTACAAGCAGTATGGTCTCAACTAGTATGGGGACCATGGGTCTATATATTCGAGCTTCCAATAAGCAGATTAAGAATTTATATCTTAAATTCACTGACTTATTAATTCTTCGTTGAATCCACGCATAGAACTTAGAATTGCACTCTCAGTATATAGAACGCTCTATATGTTCCACGATATAGACACGTCATTAGTTATCCATTGTTATAACCCTAATGTGATCAATGATCCACTATATAGATGATTTACACTGTAAAGGGATTAAATTACCGTAACACCCTACAATGTATTTTATCCTTAAAACACTTAACCCTGTATAAATGATATTTCAGCTAAGTGAAATGAGATCTCCACCATTTATTTTCGTTTGGTTAAGCTCGAAGAAAATAATCCTTTACTTTCTATTCGCCAGATAGAAGCTATAGATTCCATATTTATGTTAGCGCTCCCACTCAATTGCACTACCGTGTTACCAAAATGTACGTATCACCCTGACCCAAAAGTAGGCTTAACTAACAAATCAAAGAACACAAATAACACTCTTGAGATTGAACCTAATCATATCAGGATTAAGATCATTTGATCTAGGATCAACATGTGATATTGAATTGAATAGATATTACAGTAAATTCTAATATATCTAATCAAAGTTCAATATCGGTCCCTTCTGATGTATACTCCTGTTGGAAATTATTTTACCAAGGTCTTAGATCTACTCACAAGTATGTTGATTAACACCCTAAATAAGAACTTTCTAAATCGATGAAATAAACACATATAAAGTTTAAGAAACCTTACATTGGGTGCAGCGGAATTAAATGACTCCTTCCGTTCAGATATCTAGCCCTTGATTCCTTTTTGTAGCAGAGCATTATCAATATCTGAACCTGGATCTCTTTCTCTGAATCTTTGATGCTGAAACTCCTTTGCTGATGATCTTTCTTCACGATCTTCCTCACTATGATTGAGGTATCACTTGATGTGTGTGGGCACGACTCATACACTAAGGTAGTTCGAAATTCAAAGGAAGAGAAAGAAGAAGTGGCAGCTAAAGATAGGGAGAGAGAAAGACTCAGGTTTTTCTCTGAAGGAAAAATAGAAAATTTAAGTGTAATTTTCCTGAAGCCTTCACTATCTATTTATAGCATTCCACTAGGGTTAGGTTTGAATTATTTGGCATTAAAATAATGAAAATATCAGTTTAAATTTCCTACAAAAGTGGCTGGCCCTATACTAGTGGATTTGGGCCTCACTTTTTGCAATTTTGCAGTTTTACCTTTTCTGCATCTGATTTTCTCAAAAACGCCAATTTTCTAATTCAACCATTTAAATGCCAATTCTAACTATTTAATAACTATAAATAATTATTAAATAATATTGTCATTTATCATATTTATTAATTGAACCATACAAAGTATCATAATTAACAAATATGCCCCTATTAACTCTTTCTTTACAATTTCGCCCTTACTTAGTGAAAAATTCACAAATAGACATAGTCTAATTTGAGAATTATAATTTATTAATCAAAACCAATTACATGAGTCTTACAAGCAATATTATCTCAACTAGTGGGGGGACCATGGGTCTATATAACCGAGCTTCCAATAAGTAGATCAAGAATTTAGCACTAAAATTCACTAACTTATTAATTCTTCGTTGAATCCACGCATAGAACTTAGAATTGCACTCTCAGTATATAGAATGCTCTATATGTTCCACCATATAGACGCATCATTAGTTATCCATTGTTATAATCCTAATTTGATCAATTATCCTCTATATGAATGATCTACACAGTAAAGGGATTAAATTACCGTAACACCCTACTATGTATTTTATCCTTAAAACACTTGACCCCGTATAAATGATATTTCAGCTTATGTGAAATGAGATCTCCACCATTTATTTTCGTTTGGTCAAGCTCGAAGAAGATCATCCTTTGCTTACTATTCGCCAGATAGAAGCTATAGATTCCATGTTTATGCTAGCGCTCCCACTCAATTGCACTACCGTGTTCCCAAAATGTACGTATCACCCTGACCTAAAAGTAGGCTTAACTAACAAATCAAAGAACACGAATAGCCTTTCAAGATTGAGCCTAATCATAACAGGATTAAGATCATTTGATCTAGGATCAACTAGGCGATATTGACTTGAATAGATTTTACGGTAAGTTTAATTAAATATAAGTCAAAGTTCAATATCGGTCCCTTCCGATGCATACTCCATGCATCCAACCTGAGTTTTACTTTAACCAATGTTCTGGAAAGAACATAGTATTTCTCCAAATACAAGTAAACTCTTGTTGTAGATTATCATATCAGTAAAACCCTGTGTCTGATAAATCTAGGAAACTTTATTCACATAGTCATGTTTACTTTCCAATGTGTTGACGGCACAATAAACAGGATCAAGTATGTGAAAAGGGTTTCAGATGAATTTATACATTATGTACATATAATCATGAAATAAATCATGTGAACCATGCAACATTAAATGTTATTTCGTATCTATATTAATAAGTAAATCTGATTATATTGAAATGAGTTTTATTTAGGGCATAAAACCCAACATATCCTGGAAAGGACATAAAACTTATCCAAGGTGTAAAAATACCTATCGCTGATTATACCATGTCAGTCTAAATCCAGTGTTCCGACAAATCAGGGAATAAACTTTCGAACATATAATTAAGATTATATTCCACTGTGTTGACAAACTATAATCATTAACAAATTGATATGTTCTGGACTTAAATAGAATTCATACATTATGTAAATAATCATGAAATAAATCATGTGAACCATGCAACATTAAATGTTATTTCTGATCTATATTAATAAGTAAATCTGATTATATTGAAATGAGTTTTATTTAGGGCATAAAACCCAACAAACTCCCACTTGCACTAATATAAAACAAAATGTGCATTTCAAATAATCTCAACACCTTGATATACAAATCAAGTGTAGTAGTAGTAAACTCCTCGTAATAAGATCTGAAAGGTTGAATTAAACACAACTTTTTCTGCACCATTACTCTTCCTTAATCACAAAATCATTAATAATGTGAAATTCCTCTCTATATGTCTACTCTCTTGGGATACTGGATTCGATACCTTTGGCAACTACTTCTTGGTTATTCAGGAATTAACACTAGTAGTTAAGGCAATTTGG
Organism: Cannabis sativa; assembly: GCF_029168945.1. NCBI lineage: Eukaryota > Viridiplantae > Streptophyta > Magnoliopsida > Rosales > Cannabaceae > Cannabis > Cannabis sativa. Next base: position 35,165,774 of record NC_083603.1, read on the forward strand.
AATGGTGCCAAAAATGTATAGAACTTTCCTTAGACTGAATAAGTACCTTTCCTGCAACTTTAACATTCAGTCCCTTTCTGGTAGACCTAGAGACTTCAGATAGGTTTTTACACTTCTCCAAAATCACTATTCCACCCCCAGAGTAATCACCATCTTATCAGCAGACTTTCTAACACAAAGGCAAGTCTTGAAATCTGATGTGGTGCAGTCTAAGAGTTTTAAACACACTCTTATTGACTAACATATAGTTCCTCTTCTTAATCTTAAGATTTACTTGATTGTTTTCCAATGTTCTTCTCCTGGTTTAATCTGATACCTACTCATTACTCCCACTCAACAGCAGGTGTCTGGTCTAAGGCATACTAAAGCATATCTGAGACCTCTCACTGTTGATTTAAGGAATTCTTTCATGACTTTATATTTTCTGGAATAGTTAAGACTTTTCCTTAGATAAATAAAATCTATGCCTTGAAATCGAGAAGCTTCTATAGATTGCCATTAGAAAGAAAATGCTTCAGCATCTTACTAAAGTAAGTTGCTTGCATTAGAGTAAGTAATTACCAGGTATACCACAAGCCATAGGTTTAGATAAACTCAAACCTATAATACTAGGAACAGGAAGTTTTGTTAAGTCCATTGAATAGACTTATTAACAAAATTTCCTTTTATGTCCTTGTAATAGAAAAATTTAGGTTACTCCATGTGAATGCATTAAACCATAGTTCTATTGGCTTATCTTCTTAGTTTCTTATCTTGACAATCCATTACTTGTTTAAACTCACAATGGATTTTAATCACTAGTGTCTTCCAAGTCATAAGAAGGTGAGTTCCTAGAAACTCTCCCACTACGACAAGGTATCGTGAATTATGTCTAAGAAAACTAAATGGTATTGACCTCTTCGGTTGTGACAAGACAACAGAGGCAGTGGGATCATCATATGTCAAATACGATGATAGAACACTTATGGAATCAAAAAAAATATCTCCTTTATTTTCTACTTTATTTTCAGACTTAGTCATTATCTTAGAAAAGTAGTATTTGTTTAAATAAACACTTTCTTATCTATTGACTATGGGATGGTCCACCCCTAATCACTTAGAATAGCTAACAAACATGTAAACCATGGTTAACAGTTCTAGCTTTTCTTAAGATTTTGATTAGGTCATCCATGAATCTAGTAATGATTTACATTAAGTATACAACCATTACATCATTCTGAAATTGTATTACCATAGAAGGTCTTAGGCAATAACTAGTAACTAATCATCATATGCAAATCGAAATTTATGGGGAGGTAAGTTTGGATATAATTCAAAAAATCAAATTAATGATCTTTGAACTGCATATCTACAAACTATTTCTCCACCCCTATCAGTTCGCAAGATCTTTAACCACTTACCTTAATGGTTTTCCACCATTGCTAGAAATTATAGAAATTTTTCAAACATTTCAAATTTCTTTGCATAAGGTATAATCTAGAGTTATCGTTTTAAGAATACAACGAAAAACTCATATCCACCCCTGAATGTACATCCATCTGCAAATGAGATGAACTACTTTCAGTGGATATAGGCATATTAACTCTTTGCAGAGATTGATCTTGTCAAAACCACTATGAACAAGATACAAATGCCATAGATTAAAAAAAAAATGTGGTTGTGTCTTTTTGATGGCTTAGGTTTAGTTACATTAAAGAGTTCTTAGAATAGTGCAAGTGGATCCTGGTCACAGAATATTAAACTCACATTCCATACAGTTTGAATCCATTGATAGAAAATGGTTATTAAACACTTGTGAAAGTGTAACTGTATTGTATTCTGGAATTAGAAATATAAGAAAATTTCTGATTGGATTCTAAAATTAAAGTCAAAGACTTAAATTTATACCAAATATAATGAGTAATTCTTTCTTGGACCACCACTACTAATTTAAACTCTAAGTCAGATTTGCCCATACAAGTCGGAGATTTCTAAGATTGAGGATTTATATCATTTTGGAATAGAATTTTGGGATTATAATCATATGCGTCATTTAATTTCTGAAGAGAAAAAATAGAATGACAGGAAATGATTTATAGACCATTCATCCAATGATATGTTATTGAGCTAATTCGAAATGAATAAGCTAAGAGGAATTAGGATAATTTCGTTTATAAATAAGAATCCAACGATGCTTTGATTAGCGAGAGTCAAAGTAATCTTATTGATACAATCTTCTTGTTTTATATTGTAAGAATACTAGTCTAAGGTGTCAATAATTGATGAACAACTAGATGTTGCATATACAATATTTATCTTTCCAGATCTAACACTATTATGTATGTCTAATTTTGAAAATCCATTAGGGATTTGTCCCATTAAAACAACAAAACATGTTAGACCAACAATGAAGATTTGAAATTAAACTACAATTTAATAACAGAAAATAACATGGTTCGATATAAATTCATACACAATTCAGAAATTATTCAACATATAGCAAGTAGGAATGACAAGTGAAAATACTAAAACATACAATCCTAAATAATTTCCAAGGTCTTCAACAAACTGATATCAGTGTCCCGTTTAGGCGAGAGTCAAAGCTACCATCCATTGAATAGAGTTGTCAGCTCATCTAAAATGTTAAACATTCTAGCAACCTTTTATTCGATCAAGATTGGAATCCAGCGTTGTCCCGTTTAGGCGAGAGTCAAGGCTATTCTATCTTATGAGCTTCCACCATTGTTTCATATTTTGTAAGTCAAATACAGTCGCCACCATTAGGGTGATCCATACCATATAAAACACTTACAAAGCTACTTATCTTTCGAGATTAAACGGTGCTAACTTGCTAATAAACGTTCATCCATTAGGGAAGATTACTCACTAAAACAAAAGTTATGTAAAACCAACAATGGAGATCGAATGTCCTAATAATAAAGCTCATTATTTAAAGTGTATTTTCTTCTAATATATATTTTAATCAATTTATTTTGAATATATATTTATTTAATTAAAATTTCCAATTTAGAATGAAAAATTCTAAATATAAATTTTAACTTAATATTTATAAATTTTACTTAGATGGATATGAAAATAACATGAATTATTTCCATCTTAGTAATAATTTCCAATAAATATTTAGAAAAAATATTCAATTTAAGTTGTTACAAAATTAATTTAAATTAACTTACAACTCAAATTTAATTTTCTATAAATATATATTGCATTTCGAAAAATTGAAGTATTTAATAATACAATTTTCGAAATGGCTTGTTAAAATAAAATAAAAAATAAATCCTGGAAAAATTATTCTAATTTAATGTTGGCCCAAAATTAATTAATAAAATTTATTTACAACAAAAAATATAATTTTCCTATTTAATTAAATATATAAGAAAAATTTCAAATATTTAAGTATCATGATGAAAATCAACTTAAATATTAATTTTCTATTTAATTAAATACACTAGAAAAATACTTCAAGCAAAACAGATAATATTTATCTAGACTTTCATTGACTAATTAATTCATTTTCTAATTAAATATATTTTACTTCATTTATTTTAAATAATCATTAAATGAAAAAATCATTGATTTAAGTTGGTCAAAAATTAAAATAAATAATTTACAAGTTTAATCTATTTTTCAAATAAAATTCGAAATTTTGCATTTAAGAAATGCAATTTCGAAATTGTGGAAAAAGATTAATAAAATAAAATAAAATATATTTTGAAAATTATTCAAATTTAAGTTATATGAAATAAGATTTCAAACTTAAAATAATTTTCAATTTTAATTAAATAACATGAAAATAATAATATTTAAGTTTCATGATGAAAATCAACTTAAATATTTAAATTTTCAATTTAATTAAATGTATTAAATTCAAGAAATAAATAATTAAGTATAGAGAAGACTTAATTATTAATTCTAATTTAATACTAGGAAAAATATACTTAACTTAGATTGTACCAAAATTAATTATTAAACAATTAATTTCACAATCTATGATATTTTCCTAATGAAATATTAGAAAAAATAACTAGTTCTAGAAATAAATATCAAGAATAATTTCATTTACTAAGTGTTTTTCTAAAATTAACTTTAAAATATTAAATGAAAAATTAAATTTCATATATTTTAAAAGTTAATTATGTTGCTAATTCAATTTTAATTAGGTTAGACTAATATAATTAACCTAATACAATTATTTAAATAAGGCAAATGGGCCTTCACAATTGGGGTAGTTCATGTGAGGGGGAGCTGGGTTCAGTATGTCGTACCCACTTCTATTGGCCCCCAACTCTCACACAAGACCCAAAAGAGAGGAATTTAACTTTTAAATAAACAATTGTTATTCATTGAATAAGCCCAAATCAAATTGGGCCTAAATAAATTTACTTATGTCAAAATTTATTTTAGCAACCTAGTCCATTTACTTAGTAAAACTTAAATGGGCTTCCTATATGCATCTAAGCCCAATAGCAAACATATAGGCTCACACAGGTCAAATAATTTGGATGGGCCCTATCATGTAACTAGGTTTACACAGATGAAAGAAATTGCAAAATTTACCTGTTACAAATTATTTATAAGATCTATTGACAATTGGACTATGATTAAAATCAGATCATTGGATCTGTCAACAAGTTAATCATAGCAATTTGGATCAAATAAATAAAAGGTTTGTAAAAAAAAAATTGAATACATAATAATATAATCAAACAATACAAACAATAATAACTGATCTGGAATATCTGGAAAGTAAGCTAAAATATCTCAATTTTAAAATTTAAAATAAAATTAAATTTTAAAATAAATATCTTAACTAGAATTTTTAGGTTGTTAGAGAATATTTGAAAAAAATTCAAAATTCAACAAACTCCTAAATTTCTTAAATTCTAACAAAAAATCAAAAATATCTTACCAATTTTTCAAATATCAAGTTTATTCAAAATTTAAATTTATTTAAAATTTCTAATAAGATAATATAATAAAATATCTTGAATTTTAAATTTAGATATTTTGTTATATTTTGAGTCTTATAATTTAATAAATTAAATATTACATAAATAAACTAATTGAAAAATAAGATATTTTATATGGTTAGAATATTTTACAATAATAATAATAATAATAAGTTTGAAAAATTTATGGTTTGAAACCGTAAAATATCTATTCAAACTAAACTAACCAATTTTTCAAATCTTCATGTTATTTTTGCTAAAATATAATTTTAATAAAAAAAATGTCTAATAAGATAAAATGTTAAACCTAACATATTCCTAATCTTATAATTTTATTTAATAAAATATATTTTGAAAATAACAAATTTGAAAAAGATATGATATGGTTAGCAAATTTTAAAATTAGAACAAGATTATTTTAAAAAGATAATATTTTAATATCAAAGTAAGATCATTTAAAATTTAAAAAAAAATAACATCTGATCTTATAATTAAAATAAATAAAATAATCTAAAATTTCAAAAATAACCATAAGGCTCCTTTGTGAGAAATCAAATTTTCAAAATTCAAAGCCTACTAATATTAGAAACTAATTTTAATTAATTAAAAAATTAATAAAAATTAATTTTATTCTGACAAAATTAGATTTTTGATTGAAAATTCAGATTCTACACAAAATTCTACCAAAAATTGGCTTTTGTTTCAATGAAAAACGATTTTTGAATCAAAAGTTATGGCGAAAACAAGTTTGAGGCACAGGGGTATGCAATGCATACCCCTGCGCGCGCGGAGGCAAGGGAATGGCCTAGGAAAGAGGCTGCATGCAGCCTCATTTGAGCATGGGACTTGGGCGTGAGCTGCCCTTCGGACAGGGTGCTGTCCCAGCGTCCGCGCGCACGTGTGTGCATTCAAATCCTGATATTTTCGTTCAACTTCAAAAAATCATAGCTAATTCATAAAAAATCGAAATTAGGTTTCTGTAAAGCCTAAATTTATTAATTTTTTGTCTACTTTCTATAAAAAATACTTTCAGATCGAAATAAAAAATATTTCAGTAACATATATTGCGATTTCTAAACTATCATCAAATAAGCACATAAACCACATGAAACCATCCAAATCATCACATAACATCGCTTTAATTCATATTTCATGAAAGTAAATCATTACCATGGCTCTGAGGCAAGTTGTTGGATATATTTTACCAAGATCTAGATTTACTAACAAGTATGTTTCATTAACATCCTAATATGAATTCTAAAACAATGAAATAAACACATATAAAGTTTAGGAAACCTTACATTGGGTGCAGCGGAATATATTGACTCCTTCCGTTCAGATATCTAGCCCTTGATTCCTTTCTGTAGCAGAGCATTATCAATATCTGAACCTGGATCTCTTTCTCTCCTTCCTTTGATGCTGATTCTCCTTCTTGTTGGATGATTTTCCACAGTCTTACACACTATGATTGAGATACCACTTGATGTCTGTGGGCACTCACTCATTCACTCAAGGATTTCGAAAATTTAGAGAAGAAAAGAAAAGGGACGAGGTTCGGCCTATAGAGAAAAGATAGATGCTCAGTTTTGATCTGACAGAAGTTCAAGTGTGAATGAGAGCCATCACTATCTATTTATAGGTAACCACCTAGGTTTAGGTTAGAATTATTTGGCATTAAAATAATGAAAAAATAAATGATAAAACCCATAAAGTGTGGCCGGCCATGGGCTTGGATAATGGGCCTGACTTATGCAATTTTGCTGTTTTATCATTCCTGCATCTGATTTTCTCAAAAACGCCAATTTTAAAATTTAACCATTTAAATGCCAATTCTAATTATTTAATAACTAAAAATTAATTATTAAATAATATTGTCATTTAATATATTTATTAATTAGACATATAAAGTCTCTTAATTAATAAATATCCTAGAATCACTTTTCTTTACAATTTCGCCCTTGCTTAGTAAGCAGTATGGTCTCAACTAGTATGGGGACCATTGTTATAACCCTAATGTGATCAATGATCCTCTATATAGATGATTTACACTGTAGAGGGATTAAATTATCGTAGCACCCTACAATGTATTTTATCCTTAAAACACTTAACCCTGTATAAATGATATTTCAGCTAAGTGAAATGAGATCTCCACCATTTATTTTCGTTTGGTTAAGCTCAAAGGAAATCATCCTTTACTTTCTATTCGCCAGATAGAAGCTATAGATTCCATATTTATGTTAGCGCTCCCACTCAATTGCACTACCGTGTTCCCAAAATGTACGTATCACCCTGACCCAAAAGTAGGCTTAACTAACAAATCGAAGAACACGAATAACACTCTTGAGATTGAACCTAATCATACCAGGATTAAGATCATTTGATCTAGGATCAGCAGGTGATATTGAATTCAATAGATATTACGGTAAATTCTAATATATATCTAATCAAAGTTCAATATCGGTCCCTTCCGATGTATACTCCATACATCTGATGCTGGTAAACTTTGCCAATGTCCTGGAAAGGACATAACACTTATCTAAGGTGTAAGAATACCCATCGCTGATTATACCATGTCAGTCTAAATCCAGTGTTCTGACAAATCAGGGAATAAACTTTCGAACGTATAATTAAGATTATATTCCACTGTGTTGAAAACACTATAATCATTAACAAATTGATATGTTCTGGACTTAAATAGAATTCATACATTATGTAAATCATCATGAAATAAATCATGTGAACCATGTAACATTACATGTTATTTCTGATCTATATTAATAAGTAAATCTGATTATGTTGAAATGAGTTTTATTTAGGGCATAAAACCCAACACAAACTACTACAATGATCGTGCAGCCTGGAGCCCATACTCAAACCCCCGCTCAAAAAGACGCTGACGTAATCCAAGTCAACTAGAATGCCGAACAGGTCAGCCCAGCCGTAGAGGCCCAACTTGACGAATTGAAAAATATGTTTCATGGCATGGCTGGGCAGTGTAACATGATTTTGAGTTAGACCGTGCTCGCGGAACTCCCTTCTCACCAGAGATCAATCTCCTGCCACTGCCTCACAAGTTCAAAATGCCAACGTGGAAGATGTATACTGGGAGAGAAGATCCTCTTTCCCATCTCAAGTACTTTGAGATGTAAATGCATTTACAAGGAGTACGGGGGGATGTATACTGCAGAATCTTCCCCGCCACTCTGTCGGATGCCGCACAACAATGTTATTTCAAGTTGGCTCCTAGAAAGTTTAGTTCATGGAAAACCTTTTCTTCGGAATTCCATGCACAATTCTCTTCCTCGCGTCAGCTCCCATTGCATTTTGGAGATTTGGTCGAAGTAAAGCAACGACCAGGTGAGCCAGTCCGGGCATACATCAGCAAATTGATGACGGAAGCGACCAAAGTTTCGCGGGTAACTGAGGATGGAAACTTATCCGCGATACTGGGGGGCATTGAAGTCCTTGGTGAACTTTGGAAGGATATAAGGAAGAACGGACCAGTAGACTCAATGAGTGATTTCCTGGACCGAGCTAAAGGCTTCATCAAGCTCGAAGAAGCCATTCAACGAGCAGAAGGTGAGCAAAAGCTGGGCAAAGCGAAGGCTCCTTCCACTGGAACATCTGCCCAACTTCCCAACTATTCCAACAATCCAAGTGGCAAGCGTTCAAGCAACAAGCACAAGCAAGGAAACGGGAAGAAAGGAAAGTTCACTGATAAATCCGGACAGACTCCCCGTGATCATGCCAAACACACTGCATTCACTATTTTGAGTGAAGGTATAGAGAGTGTATATATGGAAACTCAGCGTTAATCCTGTACAAGAAGCCCGAGCCCATGAAGAAAGATACCAAAAAAGGGACATGACAAAATTTTGTCGGTTCTACGGAGACTACGGCCACGACACCAACGAATGTTATAATCTGAAGCGGGAAATTGAATTTCTGATAAAGAAAAACAATCCGCACCTGCAAAAGTATGTCAAGACCAGCCAAGGTCAAAACAACCAGGATCTGCTACCTCCACCCGTAGATGGACACTTACAAGTCATTATTGGAGGTCCGCGCATCGCAGGAGATTCGGGCAAAGCTCGGGAGAGGTATGCCCGGACAGCTCAGCACGAGTAAGAAGAAGTCATCCTGGCCGTGGAAGAAAGGAAGCCCAAAGTTCCACGAGCAGGAGAGCCAACCATAACTTTCAACGATGAAGATGCTGTCAAAATTAGATTTCCGCACAAGGAACCGCTTGTCGTGGAAGTCCAGATAGCAAATAAAATGGTGGCTAGAACCATGATCGATAATGGAGCTTCTTCAAACATTTTGTTCAAGACTGCTTACTAGAAGATGGGGCTCCAACTCAAGGATCTCACTCCATGCCTCTAGCCTGTCTATGGTTTCTCCGGTCAAGGAGTTGCACCTCTAGGACAAATCCAGCTACCCCTCACTGTTGGACAAGCTCTGAGGAGCATAACTATCATGGCACAGTTTCTAATATTGGATGTTCCTTCAGCCTTTAACGTAATGCTTGGCCGACCAGCCCTGTATGACTTAAAAGCTGTCACATCAATATTTCACTCGTGCCTGAAGTTCCCAACAAAGAATGGGGTAGGGTGTCTTAGAGGGAACCAGTAATCTGCTCGGGAATGTTACAACCTTGCAGTGGCCAAGGCTTAGAAGGAAATATCCTTCAACCAGAGCCCAGACAAGGGAAAAAACATTGCCAAGTAGGAAACTTCCCAAGGCGAGGATGAAGATGTGGATCCTCGACTTGGGGACCCAAGCAGCAATGTTGGACCTGTGGAAGAATTAGAAGAGATCGAGATCGATCCAGCTATCCCAGCCAGAAAGCTAAAAATTGGAAAGTGTTTGTTGCTCGAAGTAAAATCAGAGTTGATAAAATTTCTGAGAGCAAACCTAGATGTTTTTGCTGCTGGGTTTTGTGACCTAAATAAAACCCATTACAATCAAATTAGTTATCAATTTACAATTTTAAAGTGATTTATGTTTACATGTATTTTACATATTTATGGTTTAATATATGCACAAAATCAGTTAAGTCCAAAACATATATTCATTCACAATTATAGTATTGTCAATACAGTGGAATGTGATTGTGATTATATGATTCAAAAGACTTAGTCCCTGTTCATCAGTGTTTTGGATTTACACTGATATGATAATCAGCGATGAAGTATACTTACACTTGGAGTAAGTGTTATGTTCTTTCCAGGACATTGGTAAAGTATACTAGTTTCGAATGTATGGAGTATACATTGGACTGGACCGATATTGAACTTGGTCAAAGATATTATAAACTTACTGTTGTATCTTTCCAAGTCAATATCAGAAGTTGATCTTAGATTAAAAGAATCTAAATCCTGATATGCTTAGGCTCAATCTCAGGAGTGCTATTCATGTTCTTTGATTTATTAGTTAAGCCTACTTTTGGGTCAGGGTGATATGCATGTTTTGGGAACATGATAGCATAATTGAGTGGGAGTGCTAAAGATAAATATGGAATCTATAGCTTCTACTGGTGTATAGAAGTCAAGTGATGATTCCCTTCGAGCTTAGTTAAATAGAAGTAAATGGATGAGCTCTTGTTTCAGTGGCTATATATTAGATCACTAAAACATCATTTACAGGTAACTAAGTGTTTTAAGGGGCAAAATACATTGAGGGGTGGAAACGGTAAATTTATCCCATCCCGATGTAAATCATCTATATAAAGGATCTTTAAACACATTAAGATTATAAAAATGGTTAAATGAGATAGCATATGTATATCGTGAAACATATAGTATGCTCTATATAAGTTTGAGAGTGCAATTCCAAGTTCTAAGAGTGGATTCAACAAGGAATTAATAAATTAGGGATTTACTTGGTAAATTCGGTTCAACTTATTGGAAGCTCAGCAATATAGATCCATGGTCCCCATTCTAGTTGAGACCATACTGTTTGTAAGACTCTAAAATTGATTTATGATTAATCAATTATAATTCTAAAAGTTAGACTATGTCTAATTTAAGAATTCTCACTAAGTAAGGGTGAAATTGTAAATAAAAGGGTTTCTAGGTTTAATTATTAATTAAGAGACTTTGTATGTCTAATTAATAATTATTTTAAATGACAATATTATTTAATAATCTATTTTAGTTATTAAATAATTAGTTTTGGCATTTGAATGGTTATAATTGGAAAAATGACATTTTTGGAGAAATAGAAATAAAATTGAGGAAACTGAAAAAACCCTAGTGAGGCCCAAGTCACACCTATGGCTGGCCACTATAGTGTGGTTCCCAATTATTATTTTCAATTTTTTAATTACCAAGTAATTGCTAACCTAAACCTAGCAATAATAGGAAAGTGGTGGATCACACCAAATAAGGCAGTTAATCAATTACTCAGTAAAAGAGGAAGATGTTTATTTGGAAAGTTGAGCTCTCCCTTTTCCCTGTATATTGCCGCCCCCTCTCTTCTCTTTGTAAGCCTTTGTATCACACGAAATCAAGAGAGAAAAAGAGAGAGAAATATCGAAATCATTTTGAGAGAGAAGTGCCCACACACAGCAAACAGTACCTCAATAATAGATTGGAAGACTGTGAAGGATCACATCCATCTGAAGGACATTCGGGCTCAGATCTTGATTATACTCTGCGACAGACAGGAATCAAGGGTTAGAGATCTGAGTGGAAGGAGACACTTTATTCGCTGCCATCACTGTAAGGTTTCTTAACTTTTATGTGTTTTTATTTATCGTTTTAGAAGTTCATATTTAGGTTGTTAAATCAACATACTTGTGAGTAGATCTAAGATCCTGGTAAAATTAATTCCAACTACTGGCACCAGAGCCATGGTAATTGATTTGCTTGCAAGAAATTTGGACTTAAAACGATTTGTTTGTGATTTGGATGGTTTCATGGTGTGTCATATTGATGTTTGATTGATGTGTGTGAATTCTGGAAAAAATAGTTACTTTTATGTTTCTGTTATTATTTTTATTGGATATTTTGAAAAATTCTAAGCAATTTACTTTTTTACAAAACTCGATTTCGATTTAATTTGAATTAGTTATGAATTTTTGAAAATCGGAAAAAAATCGAGGTGGTGAGCACCCTTCCCTACGCGCGCGGAAATCATGCCCAGGGATGCTTGCGCCGAGTTTTCTCGGCTGGTTCCCCTCATCATGCACGCGGACAGTATGCTTTGCATACTGTCCGCACCACCTGCTATTTTTTTTCGTTCTCTTCGATTTTTCATGCTATTTCATGGAATTAACTTCCGATTTTTTGTGTAGTTTTGTATTTTGATTCTTGTTTTTCAATTTTCAAATCTAATTATTAGAGATAAATTAATTTTATTTTTCAAAATTAATTTTAGATATTAGTGTAATTTGAATTTGAAAATAGGTAAACATCAAATTTTGCTTACCTCTTTTCTTATTTTCTTTAAAATTTGGTTATTTTATCTTATTTTAAATTTAAGGTCAGAAATTAATTTTTTTTTATAAAATTTTTTTTACGTATTTTGACCTTATTTAGAATAAGATTACTATAATCATGGTATTTTAAAAGGGGAAATAAGATATTTTTGTTAACTTTTAAATTTTGTTATTTTTACTTAAATTAAATTATAAAATTAGAAAAGGGTATGTATTTATCATTTTCTATTTTATTGAATATTTAATTTATTAAATAACATGAAATTTAAAAAGAAAGTTAGCAAATTTATTTTGAAATGATATTTAGGTTACTTAAAACGTAATTTTTCAAAATTGTAGGTTTAATTTTAAATATTATTTTATTTCAATTTTAAAAACCGAAATTTATTTTTTTATTTTAGAATTTTTTTTTAATATTTTAAAATTAAATAAATCCTACATCCAACTATCCAAATCTAACTTGTTGCAGGAGTATGTGTTTTAGATTGTTTGTAAATTTTTTCTAAAACCTATTATTGCTTGATCTAAATTGCCATGGTTAACTTGTCGACAGATCCAATGATCTGATTTTAACCCATGGTTCAATTGTCAATAGGTCAAGTAAATAATTTGTAACAGGTAAATTTTACATTCTTCTTTCATCTGTGTATGACCTAGTAACATGATAGGATCCATCCAAATCTGTGTGCCTGTGTGAGCCTATATGTTTAATTTCTGTTATAGACACATATAGGTTGTTGTTGCTAAATAAAATGTCATAACTTGATAGATTTTATTTAGGCTCATTTAGTTAATGGGCCTATTCAATTAATAACAGTTGTTCATTTTAAGGTTAAATTCCTCTCTTTTGGGCGTTGTGTGAGAGTTGGGAGCCTTAGAAGTGGGTACGACATACTGAACCCAGTCCCCCTCACATGAACAACCCCAATTGTGAAGGCCCATTTGCCTGATTTGGATAACTGTGCTAAGTTAATTAAATTAGTTTGACCTAATAAAATTGATTAGCAACATAATTAATTTCATTCTTCCTTGAAATTAATTTAAGAAAAATATAGTTTGATGAATATTATTTCTAGATAAACTATTTGTATTTTTCTTGTATTTAATTAAATAAAGAATTTTAACTACCTAGATTCTTTCTGAAACTTACTTTTATTATTTCATTAAATATTCCTATTTAAGTTATAAATTAGTTATTACTAATTTTCCTTATTAACTTAAATTTGAATATCTTTTGAATTTAATATTAAGTTGAGGAATATAGGAATTGGTTATTGAAGATTCTTAAAAGATATTTTCTAAGTTAATTTTAAACTTAAAATGGAATATCCTTGAATTAGGTAGTTACCACCAAATTTTGATATTTAATTAAATTTTATTTAAAAAATTTTAAGTTGCTCTTTTTTTTAGATTTTTTTCTATAACAACTTAAATCAGATATTTTCCAAATCTTGAAAAGATACTTAGTTTAATTAAGATATTTTCTAGATAGTTATTTCTATACTAGTTATTATTTCTAATATTAAAATAGGAAAATATCATTGATTGTGAAATTAATTGTTTAATAATTAATTTTGGTACAATTCAAGTTAAGGATATTTTTCTAGTATTAAACTGGAAATTAATAATTAAGTCTTCTCTATATCTAATTATTTATTTTTTGAATTTAATACATTTAATTAAATTGAAAATTAAATATTTAAGTTGATTTTCATCATGATACTTAAATATTGTAATTTTCATGATATTTAATTAAATAGAAAATTATTTTAAGTTGGATTTTTTTTTTTAATACAACTTAAATTAGAATAATTTTCAATATATATTTTATTTATTTTATTAATCATTTTTCAAAATTTAATTTGATTATGCAAGATGTTTTGAATTTATCTTCAAACATAGATTAAAGTTGTAAATTAATTATTTTAATTAATTATGAATCAACTTAAATCAATGATTTTTTCATTTAATGATTAATTTAAAATAAAGGAAGTAAAATATATTATTAGAAATTGAATTAATTAGTTAGAGAAAATCTAGATAGATAATATTCTTGCTTGAAGTATTTTTTCTAGTAAAGTTTGATTTATTTTAATGGATTTCGAAAATTGTATATTTTTATACTTTAATTTTTGGAAATACAATACATATATATATATATATATTTATAGAAAATTTTAATTTGAGTTGCAAATTAATTTAAATTAATACAACTTAAATTAAGTAATTTTCTTAGTAATTGTTGGAAAATTAATACTAAGATGGAAATAATTTATTTTATTTTCTTAACCATCAAAGTTTAATTTTATAAACATTAAATTAAATTTTATTTAGAATTTTATTCTAAATTCAAATATTTAATCAAATAAATATATATTTAAAATAAATAAATAATAGAAGAAAATATATTTTAAATAATGAGGTTTATTATTATTAAGATATTCGATCTCCATTGTTGGTTTTACCTAGCTATTGTTTTAGTGAGTAATCCTCCCTAATGGAGGAACGTTCATTAGCAAGTTAGCGCCGTTTAATCTCGAAAGATAAGTATATTTGTAAGTTTTTTATATTAGTATTGATCACCCTAATGGTGGCGACTGTATAAGACTTACAAACATATGAAACAATGGTGGAAGCTCATGAAATATGAATGACCTTGACTCTCGCCTAATCGGGACAACGTCGGATTCTCTTTTCGATCGAATAAAAGGTTGCTAGAATGTTTGTCATTTTAGATGAGCTGACAACTCTATTCAATGGATGATAGCTTTGATTCTCGCCTAAACAGGACACTGATATCAGTTTGTTGAAAACCTTGGAAATTATTTAGGATTGTATTTTTAGTGTTTTCTCTATCATTCCTACCTGCTATGTGCTAATAATTTCTGAATAAGATTTTGTGTTAAACCATAATTAATTTCTATTAATTATTTTGTAGTATCCTGAATTGCCATGTCGAATCCCATGTTGTCACTGTTAACTGAAAATAAGCTAAATGGATCTAACTTCCCAAAATGGAGAGAGAACATTAATATTGCTCTCATAGGTGAAAGTACCCTATTTGTGTTGACTGAGCCGTCTCCTGAACAGCCAGGTGACAATGCAACCAAAGCTGTTAAAGATAAGTTCGAGCGTTGGCAGAATGCTAACAACAAAGCTCGATACTTCATGCTTTCCAGCATGGTTGACACCTTGAAAACAAGGTTTGCTAACACTGTCACGGCTGCAGAAATCATGACACAGTTAACTGAGCTATTCGGCATGGCATCTATCCAGTCTCATTTTGACGCGACTAAGAAATTCATCAACGCGCGGATGGAACCCCATCAGAATGTGCGTGATCACCTTCTCCAGATGGCAAGTTATTTCCAGGAAGCCCAGAATCATGGTGCTGAAATGGATCAGACTACTCAAGTGAGTCTCATCTTGAATAGTCTAACTCTAGATTTTCTGCCCTGTACATCAAATTATGTCATGAACAAGAAGGAACAAGACTTTCATACGTTAGTCAATGACCTTCAGACATATGAAAATTTGATAGGAGGTCCCAAGAAAAGAGGGAGTAAACCTCAGAATTCTGGAAATGGTAATAGGACGAATAATCCTGAGGCACACGTTGCTTCTACTTCCAAATCCAAGAATAAGAAGAAGTGAAAAATGCCAAGAAGCGAGCTCAAGCTGCGAAAGCAGCTAACAACAAAAAGGCTGCAGCTTCTAGTGATACACCGAAAGGAAAATGTTTCTACAGCAATGAAAAAGGCCATTGGAAACCCCAATGTCCTAAGCTTCTTGCAAAGAAACAAGGTATTTCTTTCTATAAACTGATGTGTTTTAGTGAATTATTATCCATTTGGATTATTAATTCTGGACTACTAACCTTGTTTATTTTTCTTCTTATAGCTAAAGCTTCTTAAACTCGGATGCTGTCTTAGAGAGTGGGATCTGAAAGCTGGATTATGGATGGATGTCGTCAATGATAAAGAAGAAGCTCTTTTTTTTTTTTTTGAATTAATTGCTTCATTTTTAAAACAATTTGGATTTCAAATTTGGGATTTTATTCCCTGTTCTTTTCTCATAATATTGCAAACAATTTTTTTATTCATAATAAAGTTTTTTTTACAAATAAATTGCAATGTATGAGTTGAGCTTCATTACTTTATCTTATAAATCAATTACCAATTATTATATTTATTATGTTTGTATGTGAATGTGTTTTTATTATTGATACAAATTCTATAGTTATTTAAACTCCTTACAGAGTTATTACTACATAAACACTAGAAATTATTTCTATGTTTATGAATAATTGTTAATTCTAAAAAAATTATTAAGAATTTGTTTAATAAAAAGATCTTTTGATCTGATAGGGGTGGAGAAAAAGTTAAGAATAATATGCAGTTCAACGAACTTTTATATCTAACGAACTCTGGATTATATTCAACTCCACATAATCTCTATTACACTTAGAGAATCATGACCTCTACAACCTTTAGGGGTGGATCATAATCTCTATATACTTAGGGGTGGACTTTATTCCACAGTACTCTTTGTGACACATAATTTTAAACATGGAAGTAATATAATAAATTAGCTATTATCAGAATAAATTCTTGATCCTGATTATATGTTCCAGTTTAGATTTACTGTTGTAATAGATAATGATACCAATAAAGTTCTTTGATAATGTATCACATTACCTTAATTGAGTGGGAGAATATTAAAATTCTTTACCCATCTTCATTTGGTTGACACTTGTGATAGGAACTTAAGAACACCACTGATAAAACAAATCTAACCATTCACATGGATAGAAATAACTTATCAGAATTATGAGAATAAGATAGAAGAATTCTTGCATAGTCTATTCGAATGACTTGAGTCAAGATTTCTAATCCTCATAATATTTTATGGTATCTGGATTTGATTGCTTAATCTCTAGCAAGTATTTTACACTTCAAATACAAAACTGCTATGTTGATGACCTAGTCTTAAAGAAACTTACAATTTATGGCTAAGTTAATAAGTCACAACGAGATATCCCTCAAAACAATAGTAAGAGGTTAAAAGTTTTTAACCAGACATCTGCTATTGAGTGGGAGCCATCTGAGATGCAATTAAATAAGGAACATTAGGGGACAGTCAAGAAAGATTTATGAAAGTGACCTATATGTTAGATATTAAGGAACTATACTTTAGTAATCCTAATATCCACACCAACTCATTAAGAATTTGAGATGGTGGTTACTCTGTGGGTGGAGGAGTTATTGTAGAAGAATGTAAAAACTCATTTATAATAATTCAAGCTCCATAAGAGAAGATATAACTTTGTAAATTCGAAATTACCAGAAAGTTATTTTACTGAAGAAAATTCTACACTGCATCATCTCAATTCCAAATTTTAAAATTTGAGAGATATGTCTTCTGTTTGTTCAGATGTACTTAATGGGCAGTAAGGATTTCAGTATCCCTTGATGAGTAAAGCATGTAGTTAAGGATGTTTCATAAGTTTTATGAACCTGGTTCCAAAAATATGGGTGGATTCAAATATACTACACTTGATCAGAGGATCAAGACGAAAGATTGATTGTAATGCACAACTTATTTTATGTTAGTGCAAGTAGGAGTTTGTTAGGTTTTGTGCCCTAAATAAAACCCATTACAATCTGATTAGTTATCAATTTACAATTTTGAAGTGATTTATGTTTACATGTATTTTACATGTTTATGATTTAATATACATATTTAATATATGCACAAAATAAGTTAAGTCCAGAACATATATTCATTCACAATTACAGTATTGTCAATACAGTGGAATGTGATTGTGATTATATGATTCAAAAGACTTAGTCCCTGTTCATCAGTGTTTTGGATTTACACTGGTGTGATAATCAGCGATGAAGTATACTTACACTTGGAGTAAGTGTTATGTTCTTTCCAGGACATTGGTAAAGTATACTAGTATCGAATGTATGGAGTATACACTGGAGTGGACCGATATTGAACTTGGTCAAAGATATTATAAACTTACCGTTGTATCTTTCCAAGTCAATATCAGAATTTGATCTCAGATTAAAAGAATCTATATCCTGATATGCTTAGGCTCAATCTCAGCAATGCTATTCACGTTCTTTGATTTATTAGTTAAGCCTACTTTTGGGTCAGGGTGATACGTATATTTTGGGAACATGATTGCATAACTGAGTGAGAATGCTGAACATAAATATGGAATCTATAGCTTCTACTGGTGTATAGAAGTCAAGTGATGATTCCCTTCGAGCTTAGTTAAATAGAAGTATATGGATGAGCTCTTGTTTCAGTGGCTATACATTAGATCACTAAAAGATCATTTACAGGTTACTAAATGTTTAAGGGGCAAAATACATTGAGGGGTGGAAACGGTAAATTTATCCCATCTCAATGTAAATCATCTATATAGAGGATCTTTAATCACATTAAGATTATAACAATGGTTAAATGAGATAGCATATGTATATTGTGAAACATATAGTATGCTCTATATAAGTGTGAGGGTGCAATTCCAAGTTCTAAGAGTGGATTCAACAAGGAATTAATAAGTTAGGGATTTACTTGGTAAATTCGGTTCAACTTATTGGAAGGTCAGCAATATAGATCCATGGTCCCCATTCTAGTTGAGACCATACTGTTTGTAAGACTCTATAATTGATTTATGATTAATCAATTATAATTCTAAAAGTTAGACTATGTCTAATTTAAGAGTTCTCACTAAGTAAGGGTGAAATTGTAAATAAAAGAGTTTCTAGGTTTAATTATTAGTTAAGAGACTTTGCATGTCTAATTAATAATTATTTTAAATGACAATATTATTTAATAATCTAGTTTAGTTATTAAATAATTAGTTTTGGCATTTAAATGGTTAGAATTGGAAAAATGACATTTTTGGAGAAATAGAAATAAAATTGAGGAAACTGAAAAAATCCTAGTGAGGCCCAAGTCACACCTATGGTCGGCACTATAGTGTGTTTCCCAATTATTATTTTCAATTTTTTAATTGCCAAGTAATTGCTAACCTAAACCTAGCAATAATAGGAAAGTGGTGGATCACACCAAATAAGTCAGTTAATCAATTACTCAGTAAAAGAGGAAACTGTTTATTTGCAAAGTTGAGCTCTCCCTTTTCCCTATATATTGCCGCCCCCTCTCTTCTCTTTGTAAGCCTTTGTATCACACGAAATCAAGAGAGAAAAAGAGAGAGAAATTTCGAAATCCTTGTGAGAGAGAAGTGCCCACACGCAGCAAACAGTACCTCAATCATAGATTGGAAGACTGTGAAGGATCACATCCATCTGAAGGACATTCGGGCTCAGATCTTGATTATACTCTGTGACAGACAGGAATCAAGGGTTAGAGATCTGAGTGGAAGGAGACACTTTATTCCGCTGCCATCACTGTAAGGTTTCTTAACTTTTATGTGTTTTTATTTATCGTTTTAGAAGTTCATATTTAGGTTGTTAAATCAATGTTTCTTAACTTTTATGTGTTTTTATTTATCGTTTTAGAAGTTCATATTTAGGTTGTTAAATCAACATACTTGTGAGTAGATCTAAGATCCTAGTAAATTAATTCCAACATTTGCCTGGTCACATGCGGATATGGTCGGACTCGACCCTTCTATTATTTCACACGTTCTGAATATCGATCCTAACATCCAGCCAGTTCCGCAAAAACGAAGACTGGTCGATAAAGAACGAGCAGTAGCCCTAAAAGATGAAGTTGAAAAGCTGCACAACAACAACTTCATAATTGAATCTTTTTACCCGGCTTGGGTCGTGAATCCTGTACTCGTGCCCAAGCCGAATGAGAAATGGCAAGTCTGTATTGATGCAACAGCAGGGCACGAAATTTTAGGCTTCATGGACGCTTATTCAGGCTACAATCATATCAAAATGCATCCGCCAGACCAAGAACATACAAGTTTCCGAACAGATATGGGTCTCTACTGCTACAAAGTCATGTCGTTTAGTCTAAAAAATATTGGAGCTACGTACCAAAGATTGGTAAACAAGATGTTTAAAGACTAGATCGGGCGTAATATGGAAGTGTACGTGGATGACATGCTCATCAAATCCAAAACCTTTAGAGTCAGCTCGGGAAAGTTTCTAGGCTTCATCGTCAATGCCCGAGGAATTGAAGCCAATCAAGAAAAAATCCAAGCCCTCCTGGATATGAACTCGCCAACAAAAACCAAAGAGGTGCAAAACCTAACTAGTAGAATCGCCGCACTTAGCAGATTCGTGTCAAAATCAACAGACAAATGTGTTCCATTCTTCAACATCCTGCGAGGAAACAAAAAGTTCAAGTGGACAGAAGAATGTGAAAGAGCTTTTCAAGATATAAAGGCGCAACTTGCAAAACCTCCTGTACTTTCTAAACCTCTGGACGGTGAGGAGCTAGGGATATACCTAGCTGTCACGGAGCATTCCGTGAGTGCCGTGCTGATCAGAGAAGTGAATAGCGTACATCACCAAGTCTATTACATTAGTAAAAGACTCATCGAGGCCGAGGGCTGATATCCGTTGATAGAAAAGCTCGCCTACTGCCTTATTCTAGCAACAAGGAAGCTAAGGCCTTATTTACAAGCTCATCCTTTTCGGGTATACACTGACCAACCACTACAACAAATACTGCAAAAGCCAGATGCTTCTGGACGGTTACTCAAGTGGGCGGTGGAATTGGGTCAGTACGAAATCAACTTCCAACCTCGAATAGCAATCAAGGGCCAAGCCTTGGCCGACTTTGTGGTAGAATGCACAGGAAAAGAAGAAAGCATACCAGAAAGCAATCTCGAGCCAGTACCACAACCAAGTAGCAATGAACACAAACCGACCTGGAAACTACATGTGGACGGGTCAGCAACAGATCAACTATCTGGTGCAAGAATTACCCTCGTCACGCCTGGGGGGCAACACCTGCACGGTGCAGTCAATTTCGGATTCAAGGCATCTAACAACGAAGCCAAATACGAGGCTCAAATCGCTGGACTTAAGCTAGCCCAGAAAATGATGGCCGAACACATTGAAATCTGCAGTGATTCACAGCTGGTGGTAAATCATGTATCCGACGAATACGAGACTCAGGGAGAAAATATGATAGCATATTTGAGGAAAATTCACGACCAACTCGCACAATTCAAAAGCTACGATCTCAGACTAATTCCAAGAGAAGAAAATACAACTGCAGACGCGTTAGCTCGATTGGCAAGCAGCAATGTAAGTGACAAGGAAAACTTGGTCCCTATCCAGTTCCTTGAAGAGCCTAGCATCACTGGCACGGAAGAAATCGAAATGATCGACACATCCCCAAACTGGATGACACCAATAGCAGCCTACCTCAACTCTGGGGAACTCCTAGATAACTGAAATGAAGCTCGGAAAATGAGAAGGAAGGCAGCACGGTACATCATAGTAGAAGGGGTCATGTACAGAAGAGGATTCTTGATGCCATTACTCAGATGTGTCACACAAGATGAAGCTGCACAACTCCTATCTGAAGTTCACGACGGATTCTGTGGAAATCACGTAGCCAGATAGAACTTATCCAAGAAAATTCTAAGGCAAGGGTACTTTTGGCCAACGATGATTGAAGATTCGAGAGCCTATGTTAAGAAGTGCGACAAATGCCAGAGATTTTCAAAGATACCAAGAGCTCCGCCCAACGAGCTGACACAGATGCAAAGTCCGTGGCCCTTTGCCATTTGAGGAATTGACCTAATCGGGCAGTTACCTAAAGGTAAAGGCAGAGTGCAGTATGTAGTGGTAGCAGTCGAATACTTTACTAAGTGGACTGAAGCCGAACCACTTGCAACCATTACATCAAAGAAAGTTCAAGACTTTATAGTGAAGAACATCATATGCCAGTTCAGACTATCGTACAAAATAGTCTCAGACAATCGCAAACAGTTCGACAGCCAATCTTTCAATGATTTTTGTGCGAACCATGGTATCATCAAAAGTTTCTCCACAGTGGCACATCCTCAAGCAAACGGTCAAGTTGAAGCAGTCAACAAAACCTTAAAGGATACACTAAAGAAGAAACACGAAAATGCCAGAGGAAACTGGCCAGAAGTACTCCCGGAAGTTCTATGGTCATATCGTACAACCAAAAAAACAACAATCGGTCAGACACCATTTGCAATGGCGTACGATTATGAAGCTATGCTGCCCGTCGAACTCGAGCCGCCTTCCCACAGAAGATTGACGTACGATCAAGGTACCAATCAAATACTCCTTGCAGAATCACTTGATGAAATCGAAGAAAAATGAGCAACTGCAAACTTAAAGTTGATAGCTCATCAATAAAAATTAGCTCGCTATTTCAACAAACAAGTGAAAGCTCGGAAATTCTTCGTGGGAGATATGGTCCTCAGAAGGGTATTCCTAAACACAAAAGACAGCACCTCAGGTGTACTAGGACCTAACTTGGAAGGTGTTGGAATTATTTTACCAAGATCTTAGATCTACTCACAAGTATGTTGTTTAACATCCTAAATATGAACTTCTATATAGATGATCTACACTGTATACGGATTAAATTACCGTAACACCCTACAATGTATTTTATCCTTAAAACACTTTGCCCCATATAAATGATATTTCAGCGAAGTGAAATGAGTACTCAACCATTTATCTCTGTTTAGCCAAGCTCAAAGGAAATCATCATTTACTTTCTATTCGCTAGATAGAAGCTATAGATTCCATATTTATGTTAAGCGCTCCCACTCAATTGCACTACCGTGTTCCCAAAATGTACGTATCACCCTAACCCAAAAGTAGGTTTAACAAACAAATCGAAGAACACGAATAACACTCTTGAGATTGAACCTAATCATATCAGGATTAAGATCATTTGATATAGGATCAACTAGGTGATATTGAATTGAATAGATATCACGGTAAGTTTAATAAATCTATATCAAAGTTCAATATCAGTCCCTTTCGATGCATACTCTATGCATCCAACCCAAGCTTTACTTTAACCAATGCTCTGGAAAGAACATAGCATTTATCCAAGATGCAAGTAAACTCTGTTGTAGATTGTCATATAAGTAAAACCCAGTGTTATGATAAATCTAGGAATCTTTAATCACATAGTCTTGATTACTTTCCACTGTGCTGAGGACACAATTAACAAGAACATAAATGGGAAAAGGGTTTGGATGAATTTATAAATCAAATAGACAAGTAATTGACAATATGAACCAAAAGAATATACAAATGAATGAAAAATACTTCTGTTTCTTTATTGATATTGAATAATACGGAATACATTGAAATGGAGTTTTATTTAGGGCATAAAACCCAAGAAACTCCCACTTGCACTAATATAAAACTAACCAGTACATCTCAATTAATCCCAAATTCTGACGGTGCTTTTCAAATGCAGTTCCTGCAAAGACTTTGGTGAATGGATCAGCTAAGTTGTCCTCTGTGTCCACTTTTTCTACCAGTACATCCCCTCTTGCCACATATTCTCTGATGATGTGATATTTCCTTTCTATATGCTTGCTTCTCTTGTGGCTTCGAGGCTCCTTACTGTTGGTTATGGCTTCAGTGTTATAACAAAGCAAAACTAGAGGTTTTTCCATTCCAGGCACAACTCCGAGACCTGTGAAGAACTTTCTTAGCCAAACAAGTTCTTTGGCAGCCTCTACAGCAACTATGTATTCTACCTCCATGGTAGAGTCTGAAATTACGGTTTGTTTAGCACTTCTCCAAACCACTGCTCCACCCCTAAGAGTAAACATCATCCCAGATGTAGATTTCCTGTCATCAAGACATGCCTGGAAATCTGAGTCGGTATAGCCTATGGGATTTAAAGCACCACCCTTATAGACAAACACATAATGTCTTGTACTCTTCAAGTATTTCAGAATATACTTAACAGCATTCCAATGTTCTTGACCTGGATTTGTCTGATACCTACTCACGATTCCTACTGCATAACAGATGTCAGGTCTAGTGCATAACATTGCATACATTAGACTTCCACTACAGAAGCATAAGGAATTTTTCTCATGTCCTCTATCTCTTGAGGATCAGTAGGACACTGTTCCTTAGACAGACGGATACCATATCTAGAAGGCATAGTCGCCCCTTTGGTGTTAGTCATGGAGAATCTCTCTAAAACTTTATTAATGTAAGTTGTTTGAGAGAGAGCGAGGGATCTGTTCTTACGGTTTCTGATAATTTGAATACCGAGAACATAGGCAGCCTCACCCAAATCTTTCATTTTGAATTGAGTGTCTAGCCATTCCTTGATGTCAGTCATTTTCTTGACATTATTGCCAATGATCAAAATGTCGTCAACATAAAGGACCAAGAATACTACTACTTGGTCTTCCTTGAGTTGGTAAACACAAGGTTCATCTTCATTCTGAAGAAAGCCATAGGTCTTGATGATTTCATCAAACCTTTTGTTCCATGAGCGAGAAGCTTGCTTAAGTCCATAAATAGACCTATTTAACTTGCAAACTTTCTTTTCCTGCCCTGGAAGAACATAGCCTTCTGGTTGTTCTATATAGATGGTTTCTTCAAGAACTCCATTAAGCAAGGCTGTCTTGACATCCATTTGCCAGATTTCATAGTCGGAAGTGGCTGCTATGGAAAGAAGAATTCAGATGGATTTGAGCATGGCGACGGGACTAAAAGTTTCCTCATAATCCACACCTTCTCTTTGGGTATAACCCTTGGCGACCAGTCTAGCTTTAAAAGTTTCGACTTCGCCTCCAGCGCCTCTTTTCTTCTTGTAGACCCACTTACATCTGATTGGGCAATAGTCATCAGGTGCATCTACATATTCCTAGACTTTGTTCTTTTTCATGGAATCCATTTCTGAATCCATGCCGGCTGACCATCGTTTCCGTTTTGGACTTGCCATTGCCTGTTTATAGGTTAATGGTTCGTCTTCAATACTGTCACCAACGACGATTTTGATTTCATCATCCAAGCCATAACGAGAAAGTTTTGTAGAAACCCTCCCACTACGATGAGGAGCGGTGATCTTCTGAACAGGAACTTTAGTAGTAGTTCTCTCAGTTGTTTCGACTGAGGGAGTGGGATTATCCTCTTCTTGAGTGGAAGAGGACGAAACATTGGAAGGAGTTATATATGAAAGCATTTCCTCTAATACAACTTTACTTTTCGGTTTGTTGTCTTTAATATAGTTTTCTTCAAGAAAAGTAGCATTTGTAGAAACAAACACTTTCTTATCCTTGTAACTATAAAATAGTCCACCCCTAGTCTCTTTAGAATTTCCGACAAACATGCAAACTTCAGTTTGCGATTCCAGTTTGCCTTCTTTCTGTCTCAAGACATGAGCGGGGCACCCCCAAATTCTATAATGGCATAAACTAGGTGTACGACCATTCCATAGTTCGACGGGTGTCTTAGGAACTGCTTTAGATGGAACAACATTTAAAATGTCGTTTGCCATCTGTAAAGCATATCCCCAGAAGGACGTAGACAGAGTTGAATAACTCAGCATAGACCTAACCATTTCCAAAAGAGTGCGATTTCTTCTTTCTGCAACTCCATTTTGCTGTGCAGTATATTGGGATTCAATTCCAAGTTCAATTAAATGATCTTTGAAGTGCATATCCATATATTCTCCACCCCTATCAGTTCGCAAGATCTTTAATGTTTTACCTAATTGGTTTTGAGCCAAAGCATGAAATTCCTGAAACTTTTCAAACGTTTAAGATTTCTTTTGCATTAGGTAAAGAAAACTGTATCTAGAGAAATCGTCAATGAAAGTGACAAAATACTCGTAACCACCTCGGGCTTTTACATTCAGGGGTCCACAAACATCTGAATGCACTAACCCTAGGGGTTTTTTGGCACGCTCTCCCTTTGTAGAGAAAGAACGTTTGGTCATTTTTCCTTCTAGGCAAGACTCGCATACAGGTAATTCACCTAAGACGACATTTTTCAATGGACCGTCTTTGGTTAGCCTATTGAGTCTATCAAAGCCTATGTGACCTAAACGTAAATGCCATAGATAAGTTTGTTCATCATTATCAGTCTCTTTTCTTGATGTCCCTTTTCATTACAATTAGAACATAGAACATTATGTCTAATAATTGTACTTGAAGAAGCAGCTTTGTTAGAGCCTTCATGCTTAATCCTCTTCCTCTGATTAAAGTTTGCAAAACTAGGAGGTGGCATTGCAATCAAATTCCATTCATGAGCTCGTAATTCTGCTTCGAGCTTATCCATGTCGGAGGAGTTAAAATTGTTGATCATGTAAGATATAAAAAATGCATTATACTCCGGAGGAAGACTATTAAGTATGAATTGTACCCATTGTTCCTTTGATAATTCAATTCCAAGTAGATTTGCCTTTTGGAACTTCAGATTCATCATCAATAGGTGCGAGTTTATGCAACTATCAGGATGCATTTTCACACTACAGAGTTCATTTGCTAAGACATTGACTAGTAGTGGATCGGGGTGAGGGTTATTCATATTGGCACTACAAAGATCAATAAAACGAAAGTAAGGTTTTGGTTCAATAAATTCATACACAAGTTCAAAAAATAACAAATAATCACATATGTTATAAACATACAAAATTTAACATATTTTATTTTCCAAGGTTTCCAACAAACTGATACAGTGTCCCGTTTAGGCGAGAGTCAAGCATCATCCATTGAATAGAGTTGTCAATTCATCTAAAATGATAAACATTCTACCAACCTTTTATTCATCGAAAAGAGAATCCGACATTGTCCCGTTTAGGCGAGAGTCAAGGTCATTCCTATTTCGTGAGCTTTCACCATTGTTTCATACTTTTGTAAGTCTTATACAGTCGCCACCATTAGGGTGATCAATACTAATATAAAATACTTACAAATAATACTTATCTTTCGAGATTCTATGGCGCTAACTTGCTAATGAACGTTCCTCCATTAGGGAGGATTACTCACTAAAACAATAGCTATGTAAAACCAACAATGGAGATCGAATGTCTCTTGATTAAAGCTCATTGTTTAAAAAAAATATGTATTTTATTTAATCATTTATTTTATTCCATATTTTAATAATGAAAAATTACAAATTAAAGTTGGTTAAGTAAAAAAAAAAATTAAGATTTAAAAAAAAATCCAACTTTAATTAAATTTCAATTATTTAAATTCAAAAATAAAATTCGAAGTTAAATAAATAATTAAAGTATAATAAAATAAAAATTTGAAAAATATCTAATTTAAGTTGTTATAGAAAAATCTTAAAAGATCCAACTTAAATATTTTTCAAATTAAATTTAATTAAATAGGAAAATTAAGTTGTAATCACTTAATTTGAAAATATTCCATTTTAAGTTTATCCATATTTGAAAAAAAAAATATCAACTTAAAAATATCTCAAGAATCTTAATAACCAATTCCTAGAATTCCTCAACTTAATTTTGAAATTCAAAAGATATTCAAATTTAAGTTGATTAATAAAATTAGTTAGAAATAACTAATTTACAACTTAAATAGGATTATTTAATGAAATAATTAGAATAAGCTTCAGAAAGAATCTAGTTGGTTATAATTCTATATTTAATTAAATACAAGAAAAATACATATAGTTTATCTAGAAAATAATTGATTAAACTGAGTGTGTTTTTCTTAAATTAATTTAAAAAAAAAATTGAAATTAATTATGTTGCTAATCAATTTTATTAGGTTAAACTAATTTAATTAACCTAGCACAGTTATCCAAATCAGGCAAATGACCCTTCACAGTTGGGGTCGTTCATGTGAGGGGGAGCTGGGTTCAGTATGTCGTACCCACTTCTATTGGCCCCCAACTCTCACACAAGGTCCAAAAGAAATGAATTTAACCTTAAAATGAACAACTATTATTAATTGAATAGGCCCAAAAACTAAATGGGCCTAAATAAAATCGATCATGGTGTGACATTTTATTTAGCAACAACCTATATGCATCTAAACATAAAGTAAACATATAGGCTCACACAGGCACACAGATTTGGATGGATCCTATCATGTTACTAGGTCATATACAGATGAAAGAAGAATGTAAAATTTACTTGCTACAAATTATTTACTTGACCTATTGACAATTGAACCATGGGTTAAAATTCTGTCAACAAGTTAACCATGGCAATTTAGATCAAGCAATAATAGGTTTTATAAAACTTACACACAAGCTAAAACACATACTCCTGCAACAAGTTGAATTGGATGGTTGGATGTAGGATTAATTTAATTTTTAAATTAATTAATTTAAAAAAAAATCAAAAAATAAATAAATAAATAATATTTATATTTTTTCTAAATAAATTTAAATAAAATAAATTAATATTTAAAATTAAACCTACAGTTTTTGAAAAATTAGGTTTAAACTAACCTAAATATCATTTCAAAAAAAAATTTGCTAACTACTTTTTAAATTTCATGTTATTTTATAAATTAAATATTCAAAAAAAAATTATCCTTTTCTGATTTATAATTTAATTTAAATAAAAATAACAAAATTTAAAAGTTAGCAAAATATCTTATATCTATTCAAAATATCATGCTTATAGTAATCTTATTTTAAATTTAAACAAGGTCAAATAATTTTAAAAAAATAGAATAATTAAAAAAAATTAACACCTGACATTAAATTTAAAAAATAAGATAAAATAATCAAATTTAAAAATAAGATAGAAATTAAGCAAAAAATTAAATATTTACCTATTTTCAAGTTCAAATTACACTAATATCATAAATTAATTTTAAAAAATCTAATTAATTTAATTCTGATCATTAGAATTGAAATAGGAATAGTAAATATCTAATACAAAACTACACAAAAATCTAAAGTTAATTCCATGAAATAGTATGAAAAAATAAAGAAAAACGAAAAAATTGTAGGCTGTACGGATGGTATATTGTTGCATACACATCCGCGCGCGCCACTGGGTGATCTGGCCGAGAAAACTCGGCGCTGGAGTGTCCCAGCAGCATTTCAGCGCGCGGAATGGGGTATCAGACACCCCTGTGCGTGTTGCTCGGACAAAATCCTGTCCGAACACGCATCTGGCCGAGGGAATGGGCCATCCGCGCGCGCGCGTGGGATAGGTGATCACCCTTATCTTTTTTCAAATCTTCAAAAAATCATAACTAATTCAAATAAAACTGAAATTGAGTTCTGTAAAAATGTAAATTGCTTAATTTTTTTCCAAACTATATAATAAAAATAATTCCAGAAACGGAAATTGAATTATTTTTTACAAAATCTCACAAACATCAATCAATCATCATACAACACACAAAACAACATGAAACCATCCAAATCACAAACAAATCATTTTAAGTCGAAATTTCTTGCAAGCAAATCAATTACCATGGCTCTAAGGCCAGTTGTTGGAATTATTTTACCAGGATCTTAGATCTACTAACAAGTATGTTGTTTAACATCCTAAATATGAACTTCTAAAACGATTATAAATAAACATATATAAAGTATGAGAAACCTTACATTGGGTGCAGCAGAATAATACGTCTCCTTCCACTCAGATCTCTAACCCTTGTATCCTTTCTGTCGTAGAGTATCACCAAGATCTGTGTCTGAATGTCCTTCTGTTGAATCTGGATTCTTCACGATCTTCCACACTATGATTGAGGTACCACTTGCTGTGTATGGGCACTACTCTATCACTAAGGGGTTCGAAAACAATAATGAAGAAGAAGGAAAGAGAGGTGGCGGCTAGGTTAGATAGAAGGCTCAAGTTTTTCTCTAAAAGGAATAAGATGCACCATCTTTTTCTGAAGCCATCACTATCTATTTATAGTATGCCCCATAGGGTTAAGTTTGAATTATTTGGCATTAAAATAATAAAAATATTACATGATAAACCCTACATAAGTGGTCGGCCAAAGGCTTATGGATATGGGCCCCACTTTTGCAATTTGCTGTTTTATCATTTCTACATCTCATTTTCTCAAAAACGCCAATTTTCAAATTCAACCATTTAAATGCCAATTTCAACTATTTAATAACTAAAATTAATTATTAAATAATATTGTTATTTAATATATTTATTAATTAGACTAGTCAAAGTCTCATAATTAACAAATATTCCCTATAAACTCTTTCTTTACAGTCTTGCCCTTGCTTAGTGATAAATTCACAAACTAGACATAGTCTAACTTTAGAATTATAATTGATTAATTAAAACCAGTTAAATGAGTCTTACAAGTAGTATTGTCTCAACTAGTGTGGGGACCATGGGCCTATGTATCTGAGCTTCCAATAAGCAAATCAAGAATTCACCAAGAAAATTCACTTACTTATTAATTCTTCACTGAATCCACGCATAGAACTTAGAATTGCACTCTCAGTTATATAGAACGCTCTATATGTTCCACCATGTAGACACGCTATTAATTATCCATTGTTATAATCCTAATTTTATCAATGATCCTCTATATAGATGATCTCCACTGTATAGGGATTAAATTACCGTAACACCCTACAATGTATTTTATCCTTGAAACACTTAGCCCCATATAAATGATATTTCAGCGAAGTAAAATGAGTACTCAACCATTTATCTCTGTTTAGCCAAGCTCAAAGGAAATCATCATTTACTTTCTATTCGCCTGATAGAAGCTATAGATTCCATATTTATGTTTAGCGCTCCCACTCAATTGCACT
Source organism: Cannabis sativa (assembly GCF_029168945.1). Classification (NCBI taxonomy): domain Eukaryota; kingdom Viridiplantae; phylum Streptophyta; class Magnoliopsida; order Rosales; family Cannabaceae; genus Cannabis; species Cannabis sativa. The sequence goes on from NC_083603.1 coordinate 35,196,856, forward strand.
ACTGTGTTCCCAAAATGTACGTATCACGCTGACCCAAAAGTAGGCTTAACAAACAAATCAAAGAACACGAATAATACTCTTGAGATTATACCTAATCATATCAAGGTTAAGATCATTTGATCAAGGATCAACTAGGTAATATTGAATTGAATAAATATTACGGTAAGTTTAATAAATCTATATCAAAGTTTAATATCGGTCCCTTCCGATGCATACTCCATGCATCCAACCCAAGCTTTACTTTAACCAATGCTCTGGAAAGAACATAGCATTTATCCAAGATGCAAGTAAACTCTGTTGCAGATTGTCATATCACTAAAACCCAGTGTTCTGATAAATCTAGGAATCTTTAATCACATAGTCTTGATTACTTTTCATTGTGCTGAAGACACAATAAACAAGAACATAAATGTGAAAAGGGTATGGATGAATTTATAAATCAAATAGACAAGTAATTGACAATATGAACCAAAAAATACACAAAAGAATGAAAAATACATTTGTTTCTTTATTGATATTGAATAATACGGAATACATTGAAAAGGAGTTTTATTTAGGGCATAAAACCCAGCAGAATGACCATATTGGTCGAAGTTCTCGACTCCGGAGCATACAAATTGAGTAAGTATGACGAAAAAATGCAACTCATTCTAGTACCACGGTACTGGATTGGAGAACATTTAAGGAAATACTACCAATAAAGTACTCAGGTCGGGTTGACCATTTTAAAGTAATAAATGAACATTCGCTTCTAAGTGAATGGCCTTCTGGGTGGACTACGCGCAAAGGTTTCAGAAACAAAGTACTCAGGTCGGGTTGACCATTTTAAAGTACTAGATGAACATTCGCTTCTAAGTGAATGGCCTTCTGGGCGGACTACACGCAGAAGTTTCAGCAATAAAGTACCAGGTCGGGTTGACCATTTTAAGTACTAAATAAAAATTTGCTTTAAAGTGAATGGCCTTCTGGGCGGACTACGCGCAAAGGTTTCAGAAACAAAGTACTCAGGTCGGGCTGACCACTTTAAAGTACAGTTTCTTATGTCTGCAATTTGTTTTATTTCATGTTAAGCTAAAAGATCAGATTATATCAAATAGCTCTGATGTAAGTTACTACAGTAACAAATACACTTTCGATCAATAAATGAATAAAGATAGTATTTCAAAATTCAATTTAGTCGAAAAAATCAGCATGATTATAATTTACCTAACGTGCGTACAAAAGGTTTGGTCAAACCCAAAATACCGAACAGATAAGCAATATATTTGCGAAAGACAAGTGACCAAGAGTCATACGTCTGCTCGGTCACTTGGGGGGCACCTATACCTATACAAAGCATTTGGTAATAAATAAAACAATCACAATTGCACGGCAATTATAAACAGAGAATGTGTAGAATTTTGAATAATGGCTTGAATTATTTTATTCACCAAAGAATTACATATAAATAGATAGATTATAAAGCTATACAAATAACTTAGGTAACCTAATCTCCTAAAAGTCAGGGATATACAATATATATTAAAGAATAAGATAATTCTAATTCCTAAATAATTGATACACAATAAATATAAAATATTTACATAATTCTACACTCCCCCTCAAGTTGGATAATGTATATCAAACATTCCCAACTTGCACACTAATTCATCAAAGACTGTTCTGGGAAGGGTTTGGTAAGAACATCGGCTATTTGCAGTCTTGATGGAGTATAGATAGTTTGAATTGTGGCATTTTCAATCTTCTCAGTGATGAAATGTCTATCTATCTCAATATGTTTTGTCCTCTCATGATGTACAGGATTTTTAGCGATACTAATAGCAACCTAACTATCGCAAAGCATTTTAATGGACTCTTCTGCAAATAGTCGTAGTTCACTCAATAATCGTTTTAGACAAATCCCTTCACAAACACCTAGAGCAAGAGCTCTAAATTCTGCTTCAGCTGAACTTCTTGAAACCACTGATTGTTTCTTACTTCTCCAAGTCACTAGATTACCCCAAACATAAGAACAATATCCTGAAGTACTCCTCCTATCTGTTACGTCTCCTGCCCAGTCTACATCAGTGTAGACTTTGATCTCTCTGCTATCATTTTTCTTAAATAGAAGACCTTTCTCAGGATTCATCTTGAGGTATCTTAAAATTCTAGTGACAGCTTCCATGTGTTCTTCAGTGGGGTTGTTCATGTATTGACTGACAACACTAACTGAAAAACCAATGTCAGGTCTGGTATGAGATAGGTAGATGAGGCGTCCAACTAACCTTTGATATCTCCCCTATCTACTGATGTCATGTCCTTTCCTAAACCCATTTTCCTGTTGGAATCTATTGGAGTTGGGGCAGGTTTGCATCCAAGCATTCCTATTTCCTTCAATAAGTCTAGAACATACTTACGGTGAGAAACAAATATGCCATGTCTTGATCGAGAAATTTCCATGCCAAGAAAATATCTAAGATAACCATTTCCTCCTTGTAGTCACCTGTAAGTATTATGTCATCCACATAGACAATTAGGATAGCTATCCTTTTATCTGACGAGAACCTAACAAACAAGGTGTGATTTGCTTGACACTGTGTATACCCATTCTGTATGATTGCTTTAGTGAATCTACCAAACCATGCCTGTGGAGATTGTTTGAGACCATACAAAGATTTCTTGAGTTTGCACAATTTGTTCTGATTTGAGGAGTTCTCGAAGCCTGGTGGAATGTCCATATAAACTTCTTCTTCAAGGTCGCCGTTTAGGAAAGAATTTTTCACATCAAGTTGATGGAGGGGCCAATCTTTATTTGCAGCAAGGGATAATAGAACACGTACAGTGTTAAGCTTGGCAACAGGCGCAAACGTTTCTTGATAATCGATTCCATAAGTCTGAGTGAAGCCTTTAGCAACAAGGCGAGCTTTAAACCTCTCAACGCTCCCATCTGCTTTATATTTAATGGTGAAGACCCATTTGCAACCCATAGATCTCTTCCCAGGGGGTAGAATCGTGATTTTCCACGTATTATTTTTCATCAAAGCACTAATCTCATTTTCTACTGCTTCTTTCCATCGAGGATCTGTCAGAGCCTCTTGAATTGTTTGAGGAATCAGTATGTTATCAATAATAGAGACAAATGCCTGATAGGATAGTGATAATGCTTTGTAAGATACAAAATTACCAATAGGATGCTTTGTACATGCGCGAACTCTCTTTCTCAATGCAATTGGCAAATCTAAATCATCATTTATTTGCACAACCTTATCATGGTTAGAATTACTTAAACCTGAATGAGTTTCTGGGGAATGAGGATCCGGTTCCGGTGCATGGTGGTCCTCCAGATGTGTTGTGTGCTCTATATCTTTACCAAATTTTTTCCTTCTCGTATAAACACGAATTTCTTGTTTTTGACAAGGTGCAAGAGCAATGGGTGGATTTGGACAATGTTCAATGATTTGGGAACCCATGAGTTTAGAGGAGGATAAGACTTGACTTTCTATGACTTGAGAGTTAGAAGAATTCTCATGGTGAACACTAGGAGATGAAGTATTATTAATACTCGGAATAGTGTCCCAAAGATGAGATTCACCTGCATTCTCCCCCTGAATCTCAAATTTGTAGTAAGCATGATTTTCAAAAAAGGTGACATCCATAGTGTTATACATTCTCCGAGTTATAGGAGAATAAAATTTATAACCCTTTTGATGAGAGGAATAACCAAGAAAAATGCATTTGATAGATTTAGGGTGTAGCTTACTACGATTTTGAGAATGAAGATGAACAAAGGCAGTGCAGCCAAAGATCTTAGGATCAAGAAGACTAATGAATTTTGTATGAGGGAATTCTCTCAAACCTATGTGACATGGAGTTTGAAAGTTGAGTACTCGAGATGGCATTCTGTTGATTAGATAGGTGGCTGTAAGAATGGCTTCACCCTAGAAATCTTTGGGGACCTGAGTATAAAACATGAGAGAACGAGCAACTTCTAAAATATGTCTATTTTTCTGTTCAGCAACCCCATTTTGTTGGGGAGTATCAACACATGAGCTTAAGTGTAGAATGCCTTGTTGTGTGAGATAAGGATCGAGAATAGAATTGAAGAAATCTTTGGCATTGTCAGTCTTAAGGATTTGAATTTTAGTAAGAAACTGAGTTTGAATCATAGAATGAAAGTTTTTAAAAATTTCACTTACTTCTGATTTTGATTTCATGAGAAACACCCATGTTAATCTAGTATGATCATCGATAAAAGATACAAACCATCTATGTCCAGTTATATTGTTTACGCGTGAGCGACCCCACAGATCACTATGGATCAATGAAAAAGGTTTGGAAGATTTAATGGTATTCTAGAATAGGTACTTCGAGTGTGTTTCGCAAATTGACAAATTTCACAACAAAAAAGTTTCAGATTTTTATTAGTAAATAAAGATGGAAACATTTTTGACAAATATAGAAAATTTGGATGACCAAGACGATAGTGCCACAACATAATATCATTATTTTTATTTGGAATAGATTGATTATTTAAAGAAAACAAACTGAATTTCGGAGTTATCCTAACGGAAGGAGTGTAATCTTGTAGGATGTAGAGCCCATAACACATCTTAGCACTGCCAATCATCTTCCCCGAATCCAATTCCTGAAACACATACAAATTTGAGTAAAACTTAGTCACACAATTTAGGTCATGAGTAAATTTACTAATTGACAGTAAATTACAATCCAGTTTAGCCACATAGAGAACAGAAGTGAGAGTTAGATTCTTATTTATGTTGACTGAACCCAAACCCTCAACCTTAGAGAACGTGTCATCTGCAATTTTTACTGAATGATGCTCTGGACTTGTGTGAAATTTAGACAAAATATTTGCATCTCCTGTCAAATGATATGATGCCCCCGAATGAAGAATCCAAGGGTTAGTATTTCTTTTATTGACGATAAAAGCTACTGAAAGGTTACCTTGTTGGAATTATATTTTACCAGGAACTTAGATATACTCACAAGTATGTTTATTTAACAACCTAAAATTGAACTTCTAAAACGATGAACTAAACACATAAAAGTTAACAATAACTTACAGTGATGGCAGCGAAATTAAGTGTCTCCTTCCACTCAGATCTCTAACCCTTGATTCCTCTCTGTAGCAGAGTATAATCAAGATCTGGGCCCGAAAGTTCTTCAGTTGGATGTGATCCTTCACAGTCTTCCAAACTATGATGAGGTACTGAGTGATGTGTGTGGGCACTTCTCTCTCATTAGGATTTTCGAAATTCTCTCTTGTTTTTCTCTCTTGATTTCGTGTATAGTGATGCAAACAAAAGACCACGCAAAAGCATACCAAGAGTAGAGAGAGGGGGCTGCTATAAATAGGAAAAGGGAAGAGCACAACTTTCCAAATAAGCAGTTTCCTCTTTTACTGTGTAATTGAATAACTGGCTTATTTAGTGTGATCCACCACTTTCCTATTTTTGCTAGGCTTTGATTAGCAATTACATGGCAATTTAAATTAAAAATAATAATTGGGAAACAAGCAAACATGTGGCCGGCCATGGTGTGTATGGGCCTCACATGGATTTTGCAGTTTCCTCAATTTTATTTCTATTTCTCTAAAAATGCCATTTTTCCAATTCTAATCATTTAAATGCCGAAACTAATTATTTAATAACTAAAATAGATTATTAAATAATATTGTCATTTAAAATAATTATTAATTAGACATGCAAAGTCTCTTAATTAATAATTAAACCTGGAAACTCTTTTATTTACAATTTTATCCTTAAACTGTGAGAATTCACAAATTAGACATAGTCTAACTTTTAGAATTATAATTGATTAATCATAAATCAATTATAGAGTCTTACAAACAGTATAGTCTCAACTAGAATGGGGACCATGGATCTATATGCTGAGCTTCCAATAAGTTGAACCGATTTACCAAGTAAATCCCTAACTTATTAATTCCTTGTTGAATCCACTCTTAGAACTTGGAATTGCACTCTCAGACTTATAGAGAGCATATCATATGTTTCACGATATCAATATGCCATCTCATTTAACCATTGTTATAATCTTAATGTGATTTAGAGATCCTCTATATAGATGATTTACATCGAGATGGGACCAATTTACCGTTTACACCCCTCAATGTATTATGCCCCTTTGAACACTTAGTTACCTGTAAATGATGTTTTAGTGATCTAATATATAGTCACTGAAACAAGAGCTCATCCATTTACTTCTATTTAACTAAGTTCGAAGGGAATCATCACTTTACTTCTACACACCAGTAGAAGCTATAGATTTCCATATTTATGTTCAGCACTCCCACTCAGTTATGCTATCATGTTCCCAAAATATACGTATCACCCTGACCCAAAAGTAGGCTTAACTAATAAATCAAAGAACATGAATAGCACTCCTGAGATTGAGCCTAAGCATATCAGGATTTAGATTCTCTTAATCTAAGATCAACTTCTGACATTGACTTGGAAAGATACAACGGTAAGTTTACAATATCTTTGACCAAGTTCAATATCGGTCCAGTCCAATGTATACTCCATACATTCGAAACTAGTATACTTTGCCAATGTTCTGGAAAGAACATAACACTTACTCCAAGTGTAAGTATACTTAATTGCTGATTATCACATCAGTGTAAATCCAAAACACTGATGAACAGGGACCAAATCTTTTGAATCATATAATCACAATCACATTCCACTGTATTGACAATATTGTAATTGTGAATAACTATATGTTCTTGATTTAACTGATTTGTGCATATATCAAATATATATATTAAACCATAAACATGTAACATACATGTAATCATAAATCACTTCAAAATTCTAAATTGATAACTAATCAGATTGAAATGGGTTTTATTTAGGGCACAAAACCCAACAAACTCCCACTTGCACTAACATAAAACTAGTTGTGCATTACAATCAATCTTTTGCCTTGATCCTCTGATCAAGTGTAGTATATTTGAATCCACCCATATATCTAGAACCAGGTTCATAAAACTTATGAAACCTTCTTAACTATATCCTTTACTCATCAAGGGATACTGAAATCATTACGTCCCATTAAGTACATCTGAACAAACAGAAGAGACATATCTCTCAAATTTTAAAATTTGGAATTGAGATAATGTAGTGTAGAATTTTCTTCAGTAAAATAACTTTTTGGTAATTTCGAATTTACAAAGTTATATCTTCTCTGATGAAGCTTGAATTATTATAGATGGGTTTTTACACTCTTCTACAATAATTCCTCCACCCCAAGAGTAACCACCATCTCAAAATTCTTAATGAGTCGGTGTGGATATTGGGATCACTAATGCATAGTTCCTTAATATCTAAAATATAGGTCACTTACATAAATCTTTCTTGATTGTCCACTAATGTTCCCTATTTGATTACATCTCAGATGGCTCCCACTCAATAGCAGATGTCTGGTTAGAAACTTTTAACCTTTTACTATTGTTTCTGGGAACATCTCACTATGACTTATTATCTTAGTCTGAAACTGTAAGTTTCTCTAAGACTAGGTCAACAACATAGCAGTCTAGTATTTGAAGTGTAAAATACCTGCTAGAGATTAAGCAATCAAATCAAGATACCATAAAATGTTATGGGGATTAAAATCTTGAATCAAGTCTTCCGAATAGACTATGCAAGAATTCTTCTATCTTATTCTCATAATTCTGATAGGTTATCTCTATCTATGTGAATGGTTAGACTTGTTTTTATCAGAGGTGTTCTTAAGTTCCTATCACAATTCTCAACCAAACGAAGATAGGTAAAAAATTTTAATATTCTGCCACTCAACTAAGGTAATGTGATACATTATCAAAGAACTTTAATGGTATCATTAACTATTACAACAGTAAATCTAAATTGGAACATATAATCAAGATCAAGGATTTATTCTGATAATAGCTAATTTATTATATTATTTCCATGTTTAAAATTATGTGTCACAAAGGGTACTATGGAATAAAGTCCACCCCTAAGTTTATAGAGATTATGATCCACCCCTAAAGGTTGTAAATCTCTAAGTGTGATAGAGAGTCTGTGAAGTTGAATATAATCTAGAGTTCATTAGATATAAAAGATCATTGAACTGCATATTATTCTTAACTTTTCTCCACCCCTATCAGATCAAAAGATCTTTTTATTAAACAAATTCTCAAATAATTGTTTTAGAATTAACAATTATTCATAAACATAGAAATAATTTCTAGTGTTTATGTAGTAATAACTCTGTAAGGAGTTTAAATACCTATAGAATTTGTATCAATAATAAAACCACATACACATACAAACATAATAAACATAACAATTGGTAATAGATAAGATAAAGTACTGAAGCTCAACTCGTAAATTGCAATTTATAAAAAAAACTTTATTATAAACCAAAAAATTGTTTGCAATATTATGAGAACCAAACAGGGAATAAAATCCCAAAACTTGAAATCCAAATTGTTTGAAAAACTAAACAATTAATTCAAAAAAAAAATGAGCTTCTTCTTTATCATAGACGACCTCCATCCACCATCCAGCTTTCTACTTCAACTCGCTAAGACAGCATCCGAGTTTAAGAAGCTTGAGCTATAAGAAGAATAATAAACAAGGTTAGTAGTCCAGAATTAATAATCCAAAAGGATAATAATTCACTAAAACACATCAGTTTATAAAGGAATACCTTGTTTCTTTGCAAGAAGCTTAGGACATTGGGATTTCCAATGGCCTTTCTCATTGCAGTAGAAACACTTTCCTTTTGGTGTATCACCAGAAGCTCCAGCCTTTTTGTTCTTAGCTGCTTTCGCAGCTTGAGCTCGGTTCTTGGCATTTTTCCACTTCTTCTTATGATTGGATTTGGAAGTAGAAGCAACATGTGCCTCAGGATTACTCGTCTTATTACCATTTCTAGAATTCTGAGGTTTATTCCCTCTTTTCTTGGGACCTCCAATCAAATTTTCATATGTCTGAAGGTCGTTGACTAAAGTATGAAAGTCTTGTTCCTTCTTATTCATGACATATTTTGATGTATCGGGCAGAAAATCTGGAGCCAGACTATTCAAGATGAGACTCACTTGAGTAGTCTGATCCATTTCAGCACCATGATTCTGGGCTTCCTGGAAATAACTAGCCATCTGGAGAAGGTGATCACGCACATTCTGATGGGGTTCCATCCATGCGTTGATGAATTTCTTAGTCGCGTCAAAACGAGACTGGATAGATGCCATACCGAATAGCTCAGTTAACTGCGTCATGATTTCTGTAGCCGTGACAGTGTTAGCAAACCTTGTTTTCAAGGTGTCAACCATGCTGGAAAGCATGAAGTAACGAGCTTTGTTGTTAGCATTCTGCCAACGCTCGAACTTCTCTTTCACAGTTTTGGTTGTATTGTCACCTGGCTGCTCAGGGGACGGCTCAGTCAACACAAACGAGGCACTTTCACCTATGAGAGCAATGTTAATATTCTCTCTCCATTTTGGGAAATTAGACCCATTTAGCTTATTTTCAATTAATAGTGACAACATGGGATTTGACATTGCAATTCAGGATACTACAAGATAATAAATAGATATCAATTATGGTTTAACACAAAATCTTATTCAGAAATTATTAGCACATAGCAAGTAGGAATGACTAGAGAAAATACAAAAAAAAGCAATCCTAAATAATTTCCAAGGTTTTCAACAAACTGATATCAGTGTCCCGTTTAGGCGAGAGTCAAAGCTATCATCCATTGAATAGAGTTGTCAGCTCATCTAAAATGATAAACATTCTAGCAACCTTTTATTCGATCGAAAAGATAATCCGACGTTGTCCCGTTTACGCGAGAGTCAAGGTCATTCCTATTTCATGAGCTTCCACCATTGTTTCATACGTTTGTAAGTCTTATACAGTAGCCACCATTAGGGTGATCAATACTAATATAAATAACTTACAAACATACTTATCTTTCGAGATTAAACGGCGCTAACTTGCTAATGAACGTTCCTCCAATAGGGAGGATTACTCACTAAAACAATAGCTATGTAAAACCAACAATGGAGATCGAATATCTTAAAATAATAAAGCTCATTATTTAAAATGTATTTTCTTCTATTATTTATTTATTTTAAATCTATATATATATTTATTAAATTTTAAATTTAGAATAAAATTCTAAATAAAATTTAATTTAATATTTGTAAAATTAAACTTAGATGGTTAAGAAAATAAAATAAATTATTTCGATCTTAGTATTAATTTTCCAACAATATTAAGAAAATTACTTAATTTAAGTTGTATTAATTTAAATTAATTTACAACTCAAATTAAAATTTTCTACTAATATATATATATATTGTATTTCTAAAAATATCAAATTTCGAAATACATTAAAATAAATCAAACTTTACTTAGAAAAAATACTTCAAGCAAAAATATTATCTATCTAGATTTTCTTGACTAATTAATCCAATTTTTAATAATATATTTTAGTTCCTTTATTTTAAATTAATCATTAAATGTAAAGATCATTGATTTAAGTTTATTCAAAACTAATTAAAATAATTAATTTACAACTTTAATCCATCTTTCAAGATAAATTCAAAATCATCTTGCATAATCAAATGCAATTTTGAAAAATGATTAATAAAATAAATAAAATATATCTTGAAAATTATTCAAATTTAAGTTGTTATGGAAATATCCAAATTAAAATAATTTTCTATTTAATTATATATCATGAAAGTAACAATACCTAAGTATCACTATGAAAATCAACTTAGATATTTAATTTTTAATTTAATTAAATGTATTAAATTCAGGAAATAAATAATTAAGTATAGAGAAGGCTTAATCATTAATTTCCAATTTAATACAAAAAATTAAAATATCCTTAATCGAATTGTACCAAAATTAATTATTAAACAATTAATTTCACAATCAATGATATTTTCTTATATCAGAAATAATAATTAGTATAGAAATAACTATCTAGAAAATATCTCAATTCTACTAAGTATCTTTTCAAGATTCGGAAAATATCTCATTTAAGTTATTATAGAAAGAATCTATAATTTACAACTTAAAATTTTCCAAACAAAATTTAATTAAATATCAAAATTAGGTGGTAACTACCTAATTTAAAGATATTCCCTTTTAAGTTTAAAACCAAATTAAAAATATCTTTTAAGAATCTTCAATAACTAATTCCTAGAATTCCTCAACTTAATATTAAATTCAAATGATATTCAAATTTAAGTATAAAAGGGAAAATTAGTAATAACTAATTCATAACTTAAATAGGAATATTTAATGAAATAATTAAAGTAAGTTTCAGAAAGAATCTAGTTAGTTAAAATTCTTTATTTAATTAAATACAAGAAAAATACAAATAGTTTATCTAGAAATAAAATTCATTAAACTATGTTTTTCTTAAATTAATTTCAAGGAAGAAATTAATTATGTTGCTATTTAATTTTATTAGGTCAAACTAGTTTAATTAACCTAGCACAGTTATCCAAATCAGGCAAATGGGCCTTCACAATTGGGGTTGTTCATGTGAGGGGGGCCTGAGTCCAGTATGTCGTACCCACTTCTAAGGCTCCCAACTCTCACACAAGGCCGAAAAGAGAAGAATTTAACCTTAAAATGAACAACAGTTATTAATTGAATAGGCCCATTAACTAAATGAGCCTAAGTAAAATCTATCAGGTTATGACATTTTATTTAGCAACAACAACCTATATGTGTCTATAACAGAAATTAAACATATAGGCTCACACAGGCACACAGATTTGGATGGATCCTATCATGTTACTAGGTCATACACAGATGAAAGAAGAATGTAAAAATATACCTGTTACAAATTATTCACTTGATCTATCATCAATTGAACCATGGGTTAAAATCAGATCATTGGATCTGTCAACAAGTTAACCCTGGCAATTTAGATCAAGCAATAATAGGTTTTAGAAAACTTACAAACAATCTAAAACACATACTCCTGCAACAAGGTTAGATTTGGATAGTTGGATGTAGGATTTATTTAATTTTAAAATATTAAACTTTATTTCGAAATTTTAAAAAAAATTTCGGTTCTTAAAGAATAAATAAAATAATATTTAAAATTAAACCTACAATTTTGAAAAATTAGGTTTTGAGTAACCTAAATATCATTTCAAAATAAATTTGCTAACTTTCTTTTTAAATTTCATGTTATTTAATAAATTAAATATTTAATAAAATAGAAAATGGTAAATACATACCCTTTTCTGATTTTACAATCTAATTTAGGTAAAATAACAAAATTTAAAAAAGTTAACAAAAATAATCTTATTTCCCCTTTTAAAAATACCATGACTATAGTAATCTTATTCTAAATAAGGTCAATTTACCAAAAAAAAAATTAGCAAAAAATTCTGATCTTTTATTCAAAATAAGATAAAATAATCAAAATTTAAAAGAAATAAGAAAAGAGGTAAGCAATACTTGATTTGATCCTATTTTCAAATTCAAATTACACTAATATCTAAAATTAATTTTAAAATAAAATTAATTTATTTCTGATAATTAGATTTGAAAATTGAAAAACAAAAATCAAAATACAAAACTATACAAAAAATCGAAAGTCAATTCCATGAAATAGCATGAAAAATCGAAGAAAACGAAGAAAAATTGTAGGTGGTACGGACAGCATGCAAAGCATGCTGTCCGTGAGCGTAATGAAGGGGGACAGCCGAGAAACCTCGGCGCTGGGAGGCCGCCAGCAGCCCTTCCGCGCGCGTGGGGTGGGTGATCACCACCTCGATTTTTCCCGATTTTCAAAAATTCATAACTAATTCAAATTAAATCGAAATCGAGTTCTGTAAAAAAGTAAATTGCTTAGAATTTTCCAAACTATCCAATAAAAATAATTCCAGATACAGATAATCAATTATTTTTTCCAGAATTCACAAACATCAATCAAACATCAATATGACACACTATGAAACCATCCAAATCACAAACAAATCGTTTTAAGTCCAAATTTCTTGCAAGCAAATCAATTACCATGGCTCTGGTGCCAGTTGTTGGAATTATATTTTACCAGGAACTTAGATCTACTCACAAGTATGTTTATTTAACAATCTAAAATTGAACTTCTAAAACGATGAACTAAACACATAAAAGTTAAGAATAACTTACAGTGATGGCAGCGGAATTAAGTATCTCCTTCCACTCAGATCTCTAACCCTTGATTCCTATCTGTAGCAGAGTATAATCAAGATCTGAGCCCGAAAGTTCTTTAGTTGGATGTGATCCTTCACAGTCTTCCAAACTATGATGAGGTATTGAGTGATGTGTGTGGGCACTTCTCTCTCACTAGGATTTTCGAAATTCTCTCTTATTTTCTCTCTTGATTTCGTGTATAGTGATGCAAACAAAAGACCATGCAAAAGAATACCAAGAGTAGAGAGAGGGGGCGGCTATAAATAGGAAAAGGGAAGAGCACAACTTTCCAAATAAGCAGTTTCCTCTTTTACTGTGTAGTTGAATAACTGCCTTATTTAGTGTGATCCACCACTTTCCTATTTTTGCTAGGCTTTGATTAGCAATTACATGGCAATTTAAATTGAAAATAATAATTGGGAAACAAGCAAACATGTGGCCGGCCATGGTGTGTATGGGCCTCACATGGATTTTGCAGTTTCCTCAATTTTGTTTCTATCTCTCCAAAAATGCCATTTTTGCAATTCTAATCATTTAAATGCCAAAACTAATTATTTAATAACTAAAATAGATTATTAAATAATATTGTCATTTAAAATAATTATTAATTAGACATGCAAAGTCTCTTAATTAATAATTAAACCTAGAAACCCTTTTATTTACAATTTCATCCTTAAACTGTGAGAATTCACAAATTAGACATAGTCTAACTTTTAAAATTATAATTGATTAATCATCAATCAATTATAAAGTCTTACAAACAGTATAGTCTCAACTAGAATGGGGACCATGGATCTATATACTGAGCTTCCAATAAGTTGAACCGATTTACCAAGTAAATCCCTAACTTATTAATTCCTTGTTGAATCCACTCTTAGAACTTGGAATTGCACTCTCAGACTTATATAGAGCATATCATATGTTTCACGATATCAATATACTATCTCATTTAACGATTGTTATAATCTTAATGTGATTTAGAGATCCTCTATATAGATGATTTACATCGAGATAGGACTAATTTACCGTTTACACCCCTCAATGTATTTTGCCCCTTTGAACACTTAGTTACATGTAAATGATGTTTTAGTGATCTAATATATAGTCACTGAAACAAGAGCTCATCCATTTACTTCTATTTAACTAAGCTCGAAGGGAATCATCACTTTACTTCTATACACCAATAGAAGCTATAGATTTCCATATTTATGTTCAGCACTCCCACTCAGTTATGCTATCATGTTCCCAAAATATACGTATCACCCTGACCCAAAAGTAGGCTTAACTATAAATCAAAGAACATGAATAGCACTCCTGAGATTGAGCCTAAGCATATCAGGATTTAGATTCTCTTAATCTAAGATGAACTTCTGACTTTGACTTGGAAAGATACAACGGTAAGTTTACAACATTTTTGACCAAGTTCAATATCGGTCCAATCCAATGTATACTCCATACATTCGAAACTAGTATACTTTGCCAATGTTCAGGAAAGAACATAACACTTACTCCAAGTGTAAGTATACTTCATCGCTGATTATCACATCAGTGTAAATCCAAAATACTGATGAACAGGGACCAAATCTTTTGAATCATATAATCACAATCACATTCCACTGTATTGACAATACTGTAATTGTGAATAACTATATGTTCTGGATTTAACTGATTTTGTGCATATATCAAATATATATTAAACCATAAACATGTAACATACATGTAATCATAAATCACTTCAAAATTCTAAATTGATAACTAATCAGATTGGAATGGGTTTTATTTAGGGCAGAAAACCCAACATACCTTGCATGTCCAAATGTCATGTACTAGGTGTCGTATCAGGCTTTGCAGCGATGTGTGACTGACTTAGGAGTTTCTGGAGTGCCTCTAACTGCGCTTTAGTGAACGGTGATGAATCAGATGTGTCCCCATTTCCTACAACAGCAGCAGTATTTAGAGTGACAGCGACGTTCCCGTGACTCTCTTTGTCTTTCCATGATTTCGGCTTCCAATCGGCAGGCATTCCATGAAGTTTCCCGCAAGTATCTCTAAAATGCCTGGGTTTACGACAGTGATCACACCATTGTCGACCCTTTTGCTGTCCTTTTGCAGCAAAAGCAGAGGATTCTTGAGTAGGAGGAAGAGAAGCACCCGTCATGACCTTCTTTCTGCTTTCTTCCTGTCGAACCTCTGAGAATGCTTCTTTCACAGTTGGAAGTGGCTTGATACTCATGATTCTACTCCTGACAGCATCAAGTTCCTTGTTGAGACCATGAAGAAATTTGAAAGTTCTCCTTTTCTCTACAATACTCATGTATAGAGCAGTATCATCTGCACACTTCCAAGAATAAGTTTCAAATAAATCTAATTGATGCCAAAAATGAGTAAGAGTGTTAAAATATTGTGTGACTGTAGTATCTTCTTGGCGGAGATCATAAAGAGAAGCTTCAATCTCAAATAATTCTGATGTATTATCAGTACTAGAATAAGAATCTTTGACAGCATCCCAAAGTTCCTTGGCAGTCGAATATAAGATAAAATTTTCTCCTATATCATTATTCATTGAACTAACAAGCCAAGATTTGATCATGTGGTTATCTGTTTTCCAATTTTTATACTTTGGATCGTCTGGTTTTGGAGTCTCAATCTCCCCTGTGAGATATTCTTCCTTCCCCTTTCCACCGATATACATCATTACTGACTGTGACCATTGAAGATAATTATGGCCATTGAACTTGTGAGATGAAGAACCTATTGATGCATGTGGATTAGAGAGGGTTGATGGATAGGAGGATGTATCTGAGTTTAGGCTATCTTTTCCAGTAGCCATGAAGAATGTGATGCGTTGAAAAGATGAGAAGGGCTGGTGCGAATTTAGGGGCTGGTGCGATTTTAGGCTGGTTAAAAAAAATACGACTGAGATGGGACTGGTGCGATTAGGGCAGAGAAGAAAAGAAAAAAAATAAGCGATTAGGGCTTAGAAATTTTTTTAACCGGCTCTGATACCATGTAGATTTTTGAATAATGGCTTGAATTATTTTATTCACCAAAGAATTACATATAAATAGATATATTACAAAGCTATACACATAACTTAGGTCAACTAATCTCCTAAAAATTAGGGATATACAATATATATTAAAGAATAAGATAATTCTAATTCCTAAATAATTGATACACAATAAATATAAAATACTTACATAATTCTACAAAATCAAATTCATTAAGGATGACAAAAGCATGTAGTACCGGGATTAAAAGCTGCCCGGTCAGCCCGTTGTCCAAAAAATAAAAAATAATTCAAAGTTTAAAAACTGCTTTGCCGATCATGATGTCTTAGAAAAGGCCTTGAGGTCGAATAAGATATATAAAAAAAAGATAAAAAGAAGTGTTTAAACAGCTGGAGTCCCAGGCTCTTGGTTCGGTTCTTCTGGGCCAACTGCAGTAGGAGGATCTGTTGTTTGAACAGGAGAAGCATCAGCAGCCTGACCGGAGATTGAAGCAGCTTGGCTGGAGGTTGAAGTAGCCGCCTCATTCCCACCATAAGCCACTTGGGCTGCGCATTACTCAAGGTACATGTCCTTGGCGTCGCCTAAGTAGTCAAAGTGGGCCCGGGGATTAGCCTTCCAGAAATCGAAGAAGAGCTCGAGACCGGCTGTCTCCAAGGCATTGACCTTCTCCTTCAACCTGTCCACCTCGGCCGAAAGCTCCCCCTCCTTGGCGTCCTTCTCCTCCTTCATCCGAAGAAGAATTGCTCGCAGAGAAGTCCTCTCATCCTGAAGACTGTTTACCTCAGTAGATAAGATCTCGATGGTCTCCTCAAAACGGTAAGCAGCCTCGAGATCCTTTGTCAGCACGAAAATCTTCTTCTCAGCAGCGAACAACATCTTGTTGGCCTCTCCCAACTCCAACCGCACACCTCCGGCTTCTGCCCTGGCTTCCTTAGCTTTCTTCTTTGCCAAGTCCGCCTCTGCCTTCAAGGTGTCGGACAGAGTCGCGCTCTTGGAAGCAACAAACTTAACCCGGGAGTAAGTGTAGGCCAACTTCAGACCGGCCTGCACAGAGGAAAAACTTTAGCATATGGAGCTAAGTGTGGAAAGTTAAAGGGAAGTATCAAAGAAGACCTACCCTGGTGAACTCCTTCAAGACTCCACCAACCAATACATCCAAAGACGAGTCGTTGTCAACACCAGCCAGTTGCTCACTGACCTCAGGAACGAGCCGGGTGATATAGTGGGCCAGCATCTCCTTGCCCTTTTTGGCCTCTGAAAGCACTGACAGAGGTGGAGTTGGTGCCTGCACCCGCTCAGGATCAGTCCTGATCAGTTCAGACCCAGCCGTTGGTGGCCCAGACTCCTTGGACTTGGCAGACTTGGGGGTAGAGGGGTTTGCAGCAGTCAGCTCCTCAGAAAGATCAATGACCTCTCCGGAAGGTCTCTTTTCCTTTGAAGAGGACCCCTCACTGCCCTTGGACTTCTTGGCCGGAGGAGAGGCGCTAGAGCTTCCGCCCATTCTCTTCCTCAGAGCATTGATCATCTGCCGAGACATGTCTGCACAGAACAAAAACAGTATGGTTAGAAAACAGCCATTAGAAAGCACAAGGCATGAAAATCAAGAAGCTCAAGAACAAAATAAAGTAAAATGTAAGGTGACCGCCCACACAAGACTCAGAAGTCCATCATCACCTGACATCGATCTTATCTCAGACATGACAGCTTTCCCTTTCCCGAACACGGGAGGAGATGGCCGAATAGGTAAAATGACCTCCCTTATGCGAATTGCATGTTTAACAGGCCTGGGCGAGGCCGGGAGTTTCTTCTTCCTCTTCAACGGAGACACCTGCTCGTCCTCGGCCTCATCTTCAGGATTCAAAGGCTCCTGAGCATACTTTTTGGCCCTGACACCTCCTTTCAACTTAGCTTCATGCTTCAGTTGAATCAACTCATTCTCCGGATGAGCTCATTCAGGCCGGCCAGTAGCAGATTTCCTCTTCTTCCCCATCACGGACTTAGGAGAAAAGTCCTCGGGATGGAGCCCAAACTTCACAAGATTATCATCGGAGGTCAACTGAATAATATTCTTGTCTTCCCCCGGCTACCCGGCAAGTTTTTGAGCTCTATCCCTAAGAGCAAGAGTGAGGGGAGGACAGTGATATGTCAAAATCTGCTGAAACCGAGTCCGGGAAATTCTCGGATCCTTCACCATAGAGTACTCATCAGCAAAACGCCCTATTTTGCTGATGGCCTTGGCATCCGTGCTGGTCAACCACTTGAAGCCTGGCTGAGACAAATAGAAGTACCCCGACCTGCCTTATTTGGGGGTGGACCTCAAATCAAAGAACCAGGCAACCTCGTGGGGAGAAGGAGTACCCCATCCTTGGGAAGCATAGAGGACGAAGAGGGTGGACAAATACTTAATGCCCTAATGAGTGATTTGGGTCGGGCAGAGACCAAAGAAGTCTGGCACATCCTTGAAGTACCTGTGCAAGGGCATCAACGCTCCTTGCTGACGATGGGCCCCCGACCAGGCGCACATCCCCTTGTCAGGGTTAGTGGCACGGTTAGTATGAGCAGGAATGTAGCAGTCCAGGTCGCCCAGGTACCCATCCTGGTCAAGAGTTCGAAGGCGTGCCTCCGTAATCATGGACGGAGGACTTACCCACGTGGCGCCCAAGGCACCCTGCCCTCTATGAGGAACTGCCGCAGCAAGCTCCTCACTGACGTAGTCCACGCCCTCGACCAAGACGCCTCCGTCAGCATCGACTGGCTGCCCAGCCTCGTTGTACTCCTCGTAATTTGGGGGTTCAACCTCTTCCTCTCCCTCCGCCTCGGAAGGACTGTCCGGACGCACATCGTCCAGCTCCTTAACCTCCTGGACCTCAGCGTCCCCCTCACAATCCTCCTCCATCGAGACGGCCGAATCCTGTTCAGCGCTGGGCAGAGTGGTTTTCTTTGTACGAGCCATCATCCTATGGCTGGGTACAAGGTCAGAAGAATGTCCTTCACTAGAAGGAGAACTAGAACGAAGACGAGGGTGATCCTCGTCCAGAAGTTGAAGCAAATCCTGGTCGATCTGATGTCCAAGTTCCCAAGACTCACCTGAGTTCATCTACGAAAGACAACACACGAGATGAGTGTTGGACGGAATATCAAACGATAAACAAGCAAATATGCCGACCAGGAGTACTCAACAAATTAAAGAACGGCTATGTCTAGAGAAAAGTCAGAACTCAAGAAGTCAAAAAATTTTCTTGAGTTAGGGCAAAAAAGTTCATGAAGCTTAGAATAAGCAAGATGAAAGGCGGACGCAATGCAGTTCAGAGACAAGCTCTATGGCTATAAACCGACATGAAGACATGATAAAGAAGAATCACAGAAGTTTTCAACCCTGGGGTTTCCTAAGCATTTTTCTACATCACAGTAAAAGTTGCATTCAAAATGTAAACATGCAAAGATAAGCATAAAGGAAATCAGAAACTTACTCAAGATTCAAGTGTCTGGGTTCAAGCAACGTCAATCCAACCAGTAGTTGTATGAAGGCACATCGGCAACTTTGAAGCCAGAAAATTTTCTTTTTGCTATGGAGCTTTCTTAGCAAAGAAGGGTGATGAAATGAGTTTATGTGCCAATGTTGTGGGTATTTATAGGCAAGTCACGAAAAGAGGTAACTGTCTCAAAGAAACCTCAGACGCCTCAGCTTCCCGCCTCAAAAACGAATATGAGAAATCAAAAGTAATCGAGCGCAACCGTCACCTGTGGAGAGAGAAAATCAGATTTCAAAATATTGATTGTCAGAGCATTTATTAGCCGAAAACTGAAGGGACGCCAAGTCAGCTTCACATCGAGTCTCGAACGATCACGCTCGACACGTGTCCCCATCCAAAAGCAGAATCAACTCGGATGAAGTCTACACGCAACTTCAGAAGTCTCGTACAGACTTGGGGGCAAATGTTATCCCAAATTTTGCACTATGATGTGGCATCATGGGAATGGTGACACGTGGAGTCCACTTGCAACATCTACTCGTGAAGACAGGCCGAGCAGGATGCCTCGCTGGCATGTACTGAATAAGATATTCATCGATCCGTGCAGAGCAATCAACACTTAGCGAATTCAGCTTTCGCATCATGAGTCATCAGCTCAATCCCTATAACTCAGGGATCAATTTACGTGGGTACGGCATACACACGATCCCACTATCAGTGTACTCGGCCTCAATCCCACGATCCTTGCATTTAGCATTGATCCCACGATCTTTCTGTTTATGCGCATTGTAACGAGAGGGGAAACTCTTCCTCCTCAAGTTTCCCAACCCTATAAATAGTGATACATGTTCACTGTGCAAAGGGGACCGAGAGATTGAAAGTCGATACGCAGCTAAGCTAAGACTATATTATTATCTAAGAATTATATATTCAGAGATACTTTTGTAAGAGCTATAAGAAAAGGAATCTTCTTCCTTGTTCTTGAGCCAATACAAATAACGAGGATTAGGCTATTACCGAACTGCTCGGGGCTGAAGCTCTATAAAATTCCCGTGTCTTATTATTGCTTTATTATATATATATATATATATATCGTTACGACATATTCTTTATCGCTTATAAAATAGACTCATTTTAGTTGGCTAACAGCGAAGTCAACAAAGTGAATCAGTTAAAATTACTTGCATTGAGATCAGTCTCTGGAAGTGTCAAGAGGACTATGATATTATTTCTCATCATTTTCTTTCAAGTTTGTTTTCCCAAATCAAATTGGGGAAATTACAGTTTGGTTGGTCTAATGAGTACTATATAAAAGTTTTATGTAATCATTTGATTTAATTGCGCCATAGATAATTTCTATACAATTATACCCATCAAGAATGATAATTCTCTTCTACAATAGTATCAATATGACTTGAGCCCCATTTACCAAGAAACTATAAATAAATATCTACAACTCATGGGCTTAGGAAGTAAGTAATTTAGTACTATGAACTTATTACCTCATGGTTATCAGAGAATGTATACGCATGCAATTGAAGTTAGAATAATGGTCAGTAGTATTGACACAATGTTTACGGCATTGTTGTCAGGGAAATCAAGACCTAAAATCTTCTTTACTATTTGTCCAAGTTTTCTAACAACCTAAAATCTTCTACAGATTAGCAAGTGGGAATCAAAGAAAAAGAATCGGAGAGCCGTAGAGGAGTAGCCTAGATTTTTGTCGAGGATAAGAGATGGAGAAGAAAGAGAAATTGTTGTGTTTTAAGAAGAATACAAAGAGAGGAAAGAAAGAGAGATGGGTGCGGGCTGTGCTCCTTAGTGCGTGTGGGTGGCTGGAGGGCGAACGACGACCAAAAAATGGTTGGATTTGGCTCTGGTTTGGCTGCGCTCTTTGGTGTGTGCGGTTGGTTAGGGTTGGGAAGGAAGAAGAGAAAGAGATGGGGTGTGGGCTGGCTAGCTAAGGCTGGTTTTATTTTTTTTTTTTTAAATTAAGACCCAACCTCGGCGGGTCCAATTGAAACAGCCGAGATAGGGTACTGTTGTACCTTACATAGGGAATCACCGAAATTGAGGTGTCGAGATTGTCCAATTTTTTAGTAGTGTATATTAATTAATAATATTATATTAAATTTAATTGATTTTTACCAAAAAAAAAATGCTCAATGCGATCTTTTCAATAAAAAAATAATTAATGAGCATATATACGTTTGATAATTAGCTTATATATTATTTGCTCTTTTATAGCTCACTAGCATTATATTTTTTAGCAGCTAAAATATTTGTAGTGACATAATATGCATTAAACATATTAATTTGGTTTTATATTTTATCGTCACTAAGTAATTAGTTGGTATATATAAAACCAACAATCTCAATAGTTCAGGGGGCATTTTTAACGACCTTAAAAGTTCAGGGGGCATGATTTGGTACATGTCAAAGTTCAGGGGGCAAAAATCATAATTAGCCTAATAATAAATGTAAGTATAAATTTTTTAGGACTAATATTTTATTCATTGAAACTCTTTAACATTTACCAACCAAACATTTTGTCACAAATTGAGGATTTTTAATACTAAATAATTTTAGTCACCAAAATTTAGTGCTCCCGCCACAACTATTAATTTGACACTAAAGTTTTAGTGACTAAGTACAATTTTAGTCAATAAAAATAGCAAACAGTGAATAAAAATTAGTCGTTGATTCCTTTGGTTCCATTTAAATATTATTTTATGACTAAATATGTCTGCGACTAAATATTAGTCATAAAAGCTAACTATTAGTGACTAAGTTGATTAAGTCACAAAAAATTTAGTCGCTGAAAACTTATTTTCTTGTAGTATGACTATTTTATTTTGAAATAGAAGGAAACACCATTCTAAAGAAAAAATTTCATAATTTTTTTATCATTCTTTTTATACATTTTACATTTAGATCCTGTTATCCCAACTCAATCTCACTACACCAAAAATAGGTTCTAATAACACTTAAAAATGTCACAATTTTATAATTTTAGTATTATTTATACATTTTGTAACATTTGTAAGAAATGTGGGATATGCCCATGTGAGGTAAAGTAAAATGTTACTAAATAGTTCACTTTTAATGACACTTGAAAATGTGACTAATAAATATTTTTAATTAATTTTAAAATATTTAAAATAATTTTAGTGACATTTTAAAATTGTTATTAAACTATATTACTCACAATTATAAAAATGTCACTAAAATATTTTTATATATCATTTTAATTGTTTTTAGTTGCCTCTCAATTATAAAAATGTCATATAATTATTATTTTAGATATATAATGAAAAATAAATTACTGGTTTCTTTTACGTCATTTTTTTAAAGAGTAATTTGCGGCATAACCTTCTTAACTGGTCAAGTTTTTACAACTAACCCCCAATTCTAAAATTTTGGTGGTAAAACCTCCTAAACCCAAAGTTCTATTAGCACTTAGCCCCTTCCATCTATTTTTTGCTGTTAACTGCCATGGTGGAATATCCATGTGTACACAGTGTACATGTGGCACAATTTTATTGGTCCACGTAATTATTATTTAAAATTAAAATAAAAAATTAAAAATTAAAAATTAAAAAATTCATTTTTATATTTTTTTTCTTTTTCTTTTCTTTTCTTTTTCTTTTCTTTCTTCTTCTTCTTCTAACCCTAGCCGAACCCCCCACCCCCCCAAATTCAGCCATCATCGTCTCCATCATCTTCTTCTAACCCTAGCCGAACCCCCCACCCCCCAAAAAAATCAGCCGCATCATCATCCTAGCCGACTCCCCTCCATGCACAACCACCACCAGCAACTCCACCACCACCATTTCCATCCATCCACCCTCCTATCCACCACGAACCAGTCACCACTTCCATTTCCACCAATCCCTAAATCGAATAACCATCTCCACGAACCAACAACTCAGTCCACCATTACCGTCAAAATCTGAAGCTTCATCACCATCACTGCCGCCATTTTCCCCCAATTTGAGAATGCAGCAGTAAGACTCCACTCCGCCCACCAGCACCTCCGTCCATCCCCACGGAGCTAAAACATCACCAGGTCTAGCGAACAACCACCAAACTCGACCTCCAGCCATCTCCACAAAACCAGCACCACGAGCTACACACAAAGAGAAAGAAAAAGAAAGAAGGACGAGAGATTTGAAAAGAGAAAAAAAAACCTGTGTTAGAAGGGGCTGATTTTAAGGGGGGGGGGGGGGGAGGGTTCGGCTAGGACGATGATGGGACTAATTTTGGGGGGGTGGGGTGGGGGTTTGGCTAGGGTTAGAAGAAGATGATGGGGACGATGATGGCTGAATTTGGGGGGTGGGGGTGGGAGGTTCGGCTAGGGTTAGAAGAAGGAGAAGAAAGAAAAGAGAAAGAAAAGAAAAAGAAAAATAAATATAAAAATAAATTTTTTAATTTTAAATTTTTTAAATTTTTAATTTTAAATAATACTTACGTGGACCAATAAAATTGTGCCACGTGTACACTGTGTACACATGGACATTCCACCATGGCAGTTAACAGCCAAAAATAGATGGAAGGAGCTAAGTGCTAACGGAACTTGGGTTTAGGAGGTTTTACCACCAAAATTTTAGAATTGGAGGTTAGTTGCAAAAACCTAACCACTTAAGGAGATTATGCCGCAAATTACTCTTTTTAAAATTAACGTCATTGTATTTTTTATTAAATATTATATATAAAAATTCATTTCAAATATTGTACTCGTATAGTGATAAACAAATATATTCTAATAATAATATTATAAATAATACATATCTCAAACTAAAGTCTTAATAATTCTTAAACAACAATAGTATAACAGTATGGTTCAATAAACACTAAAAAAAATACAAACAGCAGTATTGTGCAATATCAATTACAAAGAGTGAAATAAACACCAATAACAGAAATACTTACACAAGTGTAATTTCTATATATAGCAAGAAAATTACAACATTAAGTCATGAAATTGAGTATATGATTCATGTGAAATCTACAGGAGATTAGCAAACATGTAAATATTTTTACACATTTTTTTTTTTGAAACATGAAATATCAACTTCATTGAAATAAAGCATTCAAATTACAAATTGGCATGAAAGTCTGCCAGAACATCAACATCATGAATGCTACGATCATAATAGAAACAAGAGCGCCTAGCTATGAAGTGGGCAACTTTGTTTGCTAATCATCTAACAAAACGAAAACTAACATTAGGTAGAGAGGATAAGAGAACTTTACAATCATGAGTAATCAGACCAAAGACAAAAGACATTTGTTGAAAACTAGAGACTGCTTGGGTACAGTGAGTAGACTATCAGTTTCCACCTCTACCATATTCCAACCTTTATCTTTGAGCCAAAAGAGTGCTTCCTTGACCCCAAGGCCTCAACAACCTCAGCCGAGAACGAGCCATGATAGTACTTGGCCACGAAGTCAATGACCCTGCCTTCTGAATCACAAGCTACAATACCAAACCCATAGGAAATGTCTTTCTCAAAGATGGCCCCGTCAACGTTGATCTTGATCGTATTATAAGCAGGTTTAATCCAATGCTCAAAGTTGTTTCCATCTCTTATCAAAGAAGAGGATAACAAACTTGTTTTATCTTGAGCTTTTAACCAATGATCAAGAGTAGTCCACGCTGAAGAAACAACATGAGAAGGTGAAGAAGATTTTTTGTCCCACACTAAAGAATTTCTTACCTTCCAAATCGACCAACATAGCATCACAACACGGCAAGAGATGTCTTCATCAAAGCCATTGAACACATCATGAAGAAAGTGTCCTATGGTTCCAACAAAGTTAGCATGGGTACCAATATCAGCCTTTTGGCAGCAACTTATTGCAAAAGGACAGCTAAGTAATATATGTGAAGCAGATTCAGCAGCATGATTGCAAACAGGGCACATAGAAGAAACACTTACCCCCTTAGAGATGAGCTGAAGACAGGTAGGAAGCACATTTGTGTTGGGTTTTATGCCCTAAATAAAACTCATTTCAATATAATCAGATTTACTTATTAATATAGATCAGAAATAACATTTAATGTTGCATGGTTCACATGATTTATTTCATGATTATATGTACATAATGTATAAATTCATCTGAAATCCTTTTCACATACTTGATCCTGTTTATTGTGTCGTCAACACATTGGAAAGTAAACATGACTATGTGAATAAAGTTTCCTAGATTTATCAGACACAGGGTTTTACTGATATGATAATCTACAACAAGAGTTTACTTGTATTTGGAGAAATACTATGATCTTTCCAGAACATTGGTTAAAGTAAAGCTCAGGTTGGATGCATGGAGTATGCATCGGAAGGGACCGATATTGAACTTTGACTTAGATTTATTAAACTTACCGTAATATCTATTCAAGTCAATATCGCCTAGTTGATCCTAGATCAAATGATCTTAATCCTGATATGATTAGGCTCAATCTTGAAAGGCTATTCGTGTTCTTTGATTTGTTAGTTAAGCCTACTTTTAGGTCAGGGTGATACGTACATTTTGGGAACACGGTAGTGCAATTGAGTGGGAGCGCTATCATAAACATGGAATCTATAGCTTCTATCTGGCGAATAGTAAGCAAAGGATGATCTCCTTCGAGCTTGACCAAACGAACATAAATGGTGGAGTACTCATTTCACATTAGCTGAAATATCATTTATACGGGGTCAAGTGTTTTAAGGAATAAATACATTGTAGGGTGTAACGGTAATTTAATCCCTTTACAGTGTAGATCATTCATATAGAGGATCATTGATCACATTAGGATTATAACAATGGATAACTAATGATGTGTCTATATGGTGGAACATATAGAGCATTCTATATACTGAGAGTGCAATTCTAAGTTCTATGCGTGGATTCAACGAAGAATTAATAAGTTAGTGAATTTTAGTGCTAAATTCTTGATCTACTTATTGGAAGCTCGGTTATATAGACCCATGGTCCCCCCACTAGTTGAGATAATATTGCTTGTAAGACTCATGTAATTGGTTTTGATTAATCAATTATAATTCTCAAATTAGACTATGTCTATTTGTGAATTTTTCACTAAGTAAGGGCGAAATTGTAAAGAAAGAGTTTATAGGGGCATATTTGTTAATTATGATACTTTGTATGGTTCAATTAATAAATATGATAAATGACAATATTATTTAATAATTATTTATAGTTATTAAATAGTTAGAATTGACATTTAAATGGTTGAATTAGGAAATTGACATTTTTGAGAAAATCAGATACAAAAGGTGTTAAAATTGCAAAATTGCAAAAAGCAAGGCCCAATCCACTAAGTTTAGGGCCAGCCACTTTTGTAGGAAATTTAAACTGATTTTTTCATTATTTTAATGCCATATAATTCAAATCTAACCCTAGTAGGAATGCTATAAATAGATAGTGAAGGCTTCAGGAAAATTACACTTTTCTTCTGACTTTTTCTATTCAGAAAAACTGAGCCTTGTCTCTCCCTATCTTTAGCTGACCACTCTCTCTCTCTTCTTCCTTGATAATTTCGAAATCCTTAGTGTATGAGTAGTGCCCACACACATCAAGTGATACCTCAATCATAGTGAGGAAGATCGTGAAGAAAGATCATCAGCAAAGGAGTTTCAGCATCAAAGATTCGTAGAAAGAGATCCAGGTTCAGATATTGATAATGCTCTGCTACAGAAAGGAATCAAGGGCTAGATATCTGAACGGAAGGAGTCATATTATTCCGCTGCACCCAATGTAAGGTTTCTTTAACTTTATATGTGTTTAATTTATCGTTTTAGAAAGTTCATATTTAGGGTGTTAATAAACATACTTGTGAGTAGATCTAAGATCCTGGTAAAATAATTTCCAACAACTGGTATCAGAGCCATGGTAATTGATTTACTTGCAAGAAATTTGGACTTTAAAACGATTGTTTGTATGTTCTTTGGATGGTATCATGTTGTATTGAGTGTTATTTGATGATTGATTGATGTTTGTGAAATTTTCGTGAAAATTAATTGCGATTTTATCTCTGAAATTATTTTTATTGGATAGTATGGAAAAAATTAAGCAAGTTAGCCTTTTACAGAACTTAATTTGGATTTTATTTGAATTAGTTATGATTTTTTGAAGATTTGAAAAAATCGGGGCTGTGCTGATATTTTCCTGCGATCGCAAATCTGTCCGTACGGTTTCGATTTTTTTTGTTTTTCTTCAATTTTTCATGCTTTTTCATGGAATTAACTTCCAATTTTTTGTATAGTTTTGTATTTATACTATTACTATTCCTAATTCAATTCTAATTATCATTTTGAATTAATTTAATATTTTTTAAATTTAATTCAAGATATTAGTGTAATTTGAATTTGAATAGAATTAGTATCTATCTTCTTGCTTAAAAATCTATCTTATTTTAAATTTGATTATATCTTATTTTTTTTTAAATTTAAGGTCAGATTTTATAAGATATTTATAAAATCTTTTAAGATATTTTTAAGATATCTTATCTTTTAAGATATTTTTAATTATATCTTATCTTTTAAGATTTTTTTTAAATCTTTTTAGATATTTTGACCTTATTTAAATTTAAAATAAGATATTTATAATCATGTAATTTTAAATAGATGTAAGATATTTTGCTAACTTTTAAATTTTGTTATTTTATTTATTTAATTTAAATTTAAAATCTGAAAAGATATTTCATTTATCTTTTCTAATTTTTATTTAATTTTTATTTATAAAATAACATTTAAAATTTAAAAGTAGTTAGCAATTTTTTTTTGAAATGAAATTTAGGTTTGTTTAAACCTAATTTTTCAAAAAATTGTAGGTTTAATTTTAAATTTAAATTTTTTAAATTTTCGAATTTTTTTATTTTTTTTTAATTTTCGAAAAATAAATATTTTATTTATTTAATTAATTATTTCGAAATTAATTATTTAATTTAAAATTAAATAAATCCTACATCCAACTATCCAGCTAACCTTATTGCAGGAGTATGTGTTTTAGCTTATGTGTAAGTTTTTAAAACCTATTATTACTTGATTGCAAATAGCCATGGTTACCTTTTGCCAGATCTAATGATCTGATGGCTCCCTTGATCAAGATAATAATTTGTAACAGGTATATTTACAATCTTCTTTCATCTGTGTATGACCTAGCAACATGATAGGACCCATCCAAAGTGTGTCTGTGTGAGCCTATGTGTTTAATTTTATTATAGATGCATATAGGTTAATGTTGCTAAAATAAATTATCATAGTTATTGATAGAATTTATTTAGGCCCATTTAGTTTTTGGGCCTATTCAATTAATAACAGTTGTTCTTATTAAGGTTAAATTCCTCTCTTTTGGGCCTTGTGTGAGAGTTGGGAGCCATAGAAGTGGGTACGACATACTGAACCCAGCACCCCCTCACACAAACTACCCCAATTGTGAAGGCCCATTTGCCTGATTTGAACAACTGTACTAGGTTAATTACACTAGTTTAACCTAATAAAATTGATTAGCAACATAATTAATTTCATTTATTTTGAAATTAATTTAAGAAAATTATAGTTTAAAGAATTTTTTATTCTAAGCTAAACTATATGTATTTTCTTGTATTTAATTAAATATAGAATTATAACCATCTAGATTCTTTCTGGAACTTAATTTAAATTTTTCATTAAATATTCTTATTTAAGTTGATATTTAGTTATCTACAACATACCAACTTAAATGCAATATCTTTTGAATTTCAAATTTCAAAATTAAGTTGAGGAATTTTAGGCATTGGTTATTAAGATTCTTTAGATATTTTTTAAGTTAATATCTTTTCGAATATTAACTTAAAATAGAATATTTTCAAATTAAGTGGTTACAACTTAATTTTTGATATTTAATTAAATTTAAATTTGAAAAATATTTAAGTTCTAGATTTTTTCTAATACAACTTAAATTAGATATTTTTTCAAATTTTGTGGAAAAGATACTTAGTCAAATAAGATATTTTCTAGATAGTTATTTCTAGACTACTTATTATTTCTAATATTAAATAGGAAAATATTATAAATTGTGAAATTAATTATTTAATTAATTTTGGTGCAATTTATTTTAAGTATATTTTTCCTAGTATTAAACTAGAAATTAATAATTAAGCCTTCTCTACACTTAATTATTTATTTCTTGAATTTAATACATTTAATTAATTTGAAAATTAAATATCTAAGTTGATTTTTATCATCATACTTAAATATTTCTTTTTTCATGACATTTAATTAAATAGAAAATTATTTTTAGTTGAAATTTATTTTTTCAACTAAATTTAAATAATTTTCAAAATATATTTTTTTATTTTATTAATCAATTTTCGAAATTGCATTTCTTAAATGCTAGAATTTCGAATTTTATCTTGAAAAATAGATTAAGTTGTAAATTAATTATTTATTTTAATTAATTCTTGGATCAACTTAAATCAATGATTTTTTCATTTATTGATTAATTTAAAATAAATTAAATTAAAGTATATTATTAGAAATTGAATTAATTAGTCAAAGGAAAATCTAGATAGATGATATTTTTGCTTGAAGTATTTTTCTAGTGTATTTAATTAAATAGAAAATTAATATTTAAGTTGATTTTCATCATCATACTTAAATATTTGAAATTTTTCTTATATATTTAATTAAATAGGAAAATTATATTTTTTGTTGTAAATTAATTTTATTAATTAATTTTGGGCCAACATTAAATTAGAATAATTTTTCCAGGATTAATTTTTTATTTTAACATGCATTTTCGAAAATTGTATTCTTAAATACTTTAATTTTTCGAAATGCAATATATATTTATAGAATATTAAATTTGAGTTGTAAATTAATTTATATTAATTTTGTAACAACTTAAATTGAATATTTTTCTAAATATTTATTGGAAATTATTACTAAGATGGAAATTATTCATCTAAGTAAAATTTATAAATATTAAATTAAAATTTATATTTAGAATTTTTCATTCTAAATTGGAAATTTTAAATAAATGTATATTTAAAATAAATAAATTAAATAAAGAGAATCAAAGAAAATACAACTCACTTTAAATAATGAGCTTGATTATTATTAAGATATTCGATCTCCATTGTTGGTCTTACAAAAGTTAAATGTTTTCAATATAACCTCGAGACGCTAGACTTCGTCCCCCTATGGATGGTTATTCGTTGAACGCATTTAACACCGTAAGATTTCATTTGATAAGTGTTTTGTAAGTTTTCGTCTCTATTAGACTCTCCCCTACGGTGACTACTTAGAGATAAACTTATGAAACATGAAACAATGGTAGAGGCTCATAAAATGAGAATAACCTTGACTCTCGCCTACCGGGACAACGTTGGATTCTTATTTTGATCGAATAAAAGGTTGCTAGAATGGTTTCTATTTTAGATGAGCTGACAACTCTATTCAATAAATGATGCTTTTACTCTCGCCTACCGGGACACTGTATCAGTTTGTTGAAAACCTTGGAAATTGTTTAGGATTGTATGTTTTAGTATTTTCACTAGTCATTCCTACTTGCTATATGTTTATAATTTCTGAATTGTGTATGAATTTATATTGAACCATGTTATTTTCTGTTATTAAGTTGTAGTTTAATTTCGAATCTTCATTGTTGGTCTAACTTGGCTTGTTTATCTAATGAGATAAATCCCTAGTGGATTTTCACCATTAGACATACATAATAGTGTTAGATCTCGAAAGATAAATATTGCATATGCGACATCTAGCTGTTCATCAATTGATGACACCTTAGACTAGTATTTTTACGATATGAAACAAGAAGATTGTATAAATAAGATTACTTTGACTTTCGCTAATCGAAGCATCGTTGGATTCTTATTTTAAACGAAATTATCCTAATTCCTCTTAGCTTATTCATTTCGAATTAGCTCAATAACATATCATTGGATGAATGGTCTATGAATCATTTCATGTCATTATATTTTCTCTTAAGAAATTAAATGACGCATATGATTATAACCCCGAAATTCTATTCCCAATTGATATAAATCCTCAATCTTAGAAATCTCCTACTTGTATGGGCAAATCTGACTTAGAGTTTGTATTAGTAGTGGTGGTCCAAGAAAGAATTACTCATTAAATTTGGTTGAATTTAAGTCTTTGACTTTAATTTTAGATTCCAAATAGAAATTTTCTTAAATTTCTAATTCCAGAATACAATACAGTTACACTTTCTCAAGTGTTTAATATCCATCTTTTATTAATAGATTAAAACTGTATGGAATGTGAGTTAGGTATTCTGTGACCAGGATCCACTTGAAGTATTCTAAGAACTCTTTGATGTAACTAAACCTATGTCATCATAGACACTACCACATTTTTTTAATCTATGGCATTTGTATCTTGTTCATAGTGGTTTTGACAAGATCAATCTCTGCAAAGAGTTAATATGCCTATATCCACTGAAAGTAGTTCATCTCATTCGCAGATGGATGTACATTCAGGGGTGGATATGAGTTTTTCGT
The DNA here is from genome assembly GCF_029168945.1 of Cannabis sativa. Classification (NCBI taxonomy): domain Eukaryota; kingdom Viridiplantae; phylum Streptophyta; class Magnoliopsida; order Rosales; family Cannabaceae; genus Cannabis; species Cannabis sativa. The sequence continues at coordinate 35,229,065 of NC_083603.1, forward strand.
TGTATTCTTAAAACGATAACTCTAGATTATACCTTATGCAAAGAAATTTGAAATGTTTGAAAAATTTCATTAATTTCTAGCAATGGTTAAACACCATTAAGGTATGTGGTTAAAGATCTTGCGAACTGATAGGGGTGGAGAAATAGTTAGTAGATATGCAGTTCAAAGATCATTAAATTGATTTTTGAATTATATCCAAACTTACCTCCCCAGAAATTTCGATTTGCATATTGATGATTAGTTACTAGTTGTTGCCTAAGACCTTCTATGGTAATACAATTTCAGAATGATGTAATGGTTGGGTACTTAATGTAAATCATTACTAGATTCATGGATGACCTAATCAAAATCTTAAGAAAAGCTAGAACTGTTAACCATGGTTTGTTAGCTATTCTAAGTGATTAGGGGTGGACCATCCCATTGTCAATAGATAAGAAAATGTTTGTTCAAACAAATACTACTTTTCTAAGAAAATGACTAAGTCTGAAAAACAAGTAGCAAATAAAGGAGATATTTAATTCTTGATTCCAAAAGTGTTCTATCATCTTATTTAACATATGATGATCCCACTGCCTCTGTTGTCTTGTCACAACCGAAGAGGTTAATACCATTTAGTTTTCTTCGACATAATTCGCGGTACCTTGTCGTAGTGGGAGAGTTTCTAGGAACTCACCTTCTTATGACTTGGGAGACACTAGTGATTAAAATCCATTGTGAGTTTAAACAAGTAATGGATTGTCAAGATAAGAAACTAAGAAGAAAGCCTATAGAACTATGGTTTAATCCATTCACATGGAATAACCTAAAGTTTTCTATTACAAGGACATAAAAGGAAATTTTCGTTTATAAGTCTATTCAATGGACTTAACAAAACTTCCTGTTCCTAGTATTACAGGTTTGAGTTTATCTAAACCTATGGCTTGTGGTATACCTGGTAATTACTTACTCTAATGCAAGCAACTTACTTTAGTAAAATGCTGAAGCATTTTCTTTCTAATGGAAATCTATAGAAGCTTCACAACTTCTTAGGTATAGATTTTATTTATCTAAGGAAAAGTCTTAACTATTCCAGAAAACATAAAGCCATGAAAGAATTTCTTACATCAACAGTGAGAGGTCTTAGATATGTTTTTGTATGCCTTAGACCAGACATCTGCTGTTGAGTGGGAGTAATGAGTAGGTATCAGATTAATCCAGGAGAAGAACATTGGAAGACAATCAAGTAAATCCTAAGATTAAGAAGAGGAACTATATGTTAGTCTATAAGGCTGTGTTTAAAACTCTTAGACTACACCATATCAGATTTCGAAATTTGCCTATGTGCTAGTAAATCTTTCTGATAAGATGGTGGTTACTCTGGGGGTGGAATAGTGATTTTGGAGAAGTGTAAAAACCTATCTGAATTCTCTAAGTCTACCAGAGAGACCGAATGTTAAAGTCAGCAGAAAGTTACTTATTCGCCTAAGGAAAGTTCTATACATCGTTGGCACCATTCCAAAGTGCCTTAAACTACTAGTGTTAATTTCCTGATTAACCAAAAGTAGTTGCCAAAGGTATAGAATCCAGTATCCCAAGAGAGTAGACATATAGAGAGGAATTTCACATTATCAATGATTTTGTGATTAAAGGAAGAGTAATGGTGGAGAAAAGGTTGTGGTTAATTCAACCTTTCAGATCCTATTACGAGGAGTTTACTACTACTACACTTGATTTGTATATCAAGGTGTTGAGATTATTTGAAACGCACTTTTTGTTTTATATTAGTGCAAGTGGGAGTTTGTTGGGTTTTATGCCCTAAATAAAACTCATTTCAATATAATCGATTTACTTATTAATATAGATCGTAAATAACATTTAATGTTGCATGGTTCACATGATTTATTTCATGATTATATGTACATAATGTATAAATTCATCTGAAATCCTTTTCACATACTTGATCCTGTTTATTGTGTCGTCAACACATTGGAAAGTAAACATGACTATGTGAATAAAGTTTCCTAGATTTATCAGACACAGGGTTTTACTGATATGATAATCTACAACAAGAGTTTACTTGTATTTGGAGAAATACTATGATCTTTCCAGAACATTGGTTAAAGTAAAGCTCAGGTTGGATGCATGGAGTATGCATCGGAAGGGACCGATATTGAACTTTGACTTAGATTTATTAAACTTACCGTAATATCTATTCAAGTCAATATCGCCTAGTTGATCCTAGATCAAATGATCTTAATCCTGATATGATTAGGCTCAATCTTGAAAGGCTATTCGTGTTCTTTGATTTGTTAGTTAAGCCTACTTTTAGGTCAGGGTGATACGTACATTTTGGGAACACGGTAGTGCAATTGAGTGGGAGCGCTATCATAAACATGGAATCTATAGCTTCTATCTGGCGAATAGTAAGCAAAGGATGATCTCCTTCGAGCTTGACCAAACGAACATAAATGGTGGAGTACTCATTTCACATTAGCTGAAATATCATTTATACGGGGTCAAGTGTTTTAAGGAATAAATACATTGTAGGGTGTAACGGTAATTTAATCCCTTTACAGTGTAGATCATTCATATAGAGGATCATTGATCACATTAGGATTATAACAATGGATAACTAATGATGTGTCTATATGGTGGAACATATAGAGCATTCTATATACTGAGAGTGCAATTCTAAGTTCTATGCGTGGATTCAACGAAGAATTAATAAGTTAGTGAATTTTAGTGCTAAATTCTTGATCTACTTATTGGAAGCTCGGTTATATAGACCCATGGTCCCCCCACTAGTTGAGATAATATTGCTTGTAAGACTCATGTAATTGGTTTTGATTAATCAATTATAATTCTCAAATTAGACTATGTCTATTTGTGAATTTTTCACTAAGTAAGGGCGAAATTGTAAAGAAAGAGTTTATAGGGGCATATTTGTTAATTATGATACTTTGTATGGTTCAATTAATAAATATGATAAATGACAATATTATTTAATAATTATTTATAGTTATTAAATAGTTAGAATTGACATTTAAATGGTTGAATTAGGAAATTGACATTTTTGAGAAAATCAGATACAAAAGGTGTTAAAATTGCAAAATTGCAAAAAGCAAGGCCCAATCCACTAAGTTTAGGGCCAGCCACTTTTGTAGGAAATTTAAACTGATTTTTTCATTATTTTAATGCCATATAATTCAAATCTAACCCTAGTAGGAATGCTATAAATAGATAGTGAAGGCTTCAGGAAAATTACACTTTTCTTCTGACTTTTTCTATTCAGAAAAACTGAGCCTTGTCTCTCCCTATCTTTAGCTGACCACTCTCTCTCTCTTCTTCCTTGATAATTTCGAAATCCTTAGTGTATGAGTAGTGCCCACACACATCAAGTGATACCTCAATCATAGTGAGGAAGATCGTGAAGAAAGATCATCAGCAAAGGAGTTTCAGCATCAAAGATTCAGAGAAAGAGATCCAGGTTCAGATATTGATAATGCTCTGCTACAGAAAGGAATCAAGGGCTAGATATCTGAACGGAAGGAGTCATATTATTCCGCTGCACCCAATGTAAGGTTTCTTTAACTTTATATGTGTTTAATTTATCGTTTTAGAAAGTTCATATTTAGGGTGTTAATAAACATACTTGTGAGTAGATCTAAGATCCTGGTAAAATAATTTCCAACAATTTGAGACTGCCCGCCACATAAAGTTCTTCACTTTAGGAGGTATTTTGAGGTGCCACAGTTTACGCCAAAAGCCTGAATTGTTTTCCCCAGAACGGTTGTTCTTCTGACTTTGCAGCAAATTGTAGGCCGATTTGACAGAATAATGGCCTGATTTCTCGCCAACCCAGGCCCATTGATCATCAGTAGTAGAGAAACTGAGGGGAATTCCTAGAATAAGGTCAGCATCCCTGACATTAAACATATCTCGCACAAGAGAGACATCCCAACTTCTATTATCCACATGAAAAAGAGAGTTGACCGTATAATGGTCGAGACCCGGAGTAGTGGTGGATACAAAAGGGTTACCATTATCAAGGAGCCAAGGATGAGCCAGAATTCTTGTTGCAGTACCAGTGCTAATGATCCTCCTAGTACCAGACCGTACCAAGTGTTGAGCATTCCAAATACTACACCAAACAAAATTGGGGTTACTTCCGAGTTCAGCATTCAGAAAAGCTGATCGTGGGTAGTACTTGGCTATAAAGACTTGACTAACAAGGGATGAGTCAGAGCATAACAATCGCCACCCTTGTTTGGCAAGCATTGCAAGGTTAAAATCATGGAGATGACGAAAACCCATACCTCCTAAGTCCTTGCCCACTAGCACTCTTTGTTTTCTACCAAAAGCTAGCCATAAGTTTCTCAATATCATTGCAGATTTTCAGAGGGATCAGAAACACACTCATGGCATATGTTGGAAGAGATTGGATGACAGTCTTTAGTAGAATTTCCTTACCAGCACGAGAAAGGAACTTACCATCCTAACTATTTATGCGGTTAATGATCTTATTCTTGAGAAAGCCAAGAATAACAGTCTTCTTTCTTCCAATAATGTTCGTCAGTCCTAAGTAGAAAGAGCCTTCAGTAGCTTCAGGCATACCAAGGGTTGAGCATATTTGAGTTTTGACCACACCATCAGAGTTAGGACTGAAGAATATCGAAGACTTGGATGCATTGACACGCTGACCAGATGCAAGCTCAAAAGAGTGAAGGAGTCTATTCATACTATTAGCAGCATTTGGGGTGGCTTGGCAAAATAAAAAACTGTCATCAGCGAAGAGCATATGAGTAATAGAGGGGGCCCCGTTTGCCACACGACACCCATGGATGATCCTATCTGTTTCATACTTCTTAATAAGATTTGAAAACCCCTCAGCACAGAAAATAAACAGATATGTGGACAAAGGATCGCCCTGACGAATGCCTTGCGAAGAAATAATAGGGCCCATGATATGACCACTATGGATAACAGAGTATTTAACCGAGGTAACACATTTCAGGATAAGATTAATCCATTTGCTGGCAAAGCCCATTCGACACATTATAGCTTGCAAGTAGCCCCATTCAACTCTATCATAAGCCTTGCTCATATCAAGCTTCAAGGCCATATAGCCTTTTTTGCCTCATATTTTCCTCTTGAGGTAATGCATGATCTCAAACGCCACCATAATGTTATCAGAGATGAGCCTACCGGGGATAAAAGCACTTTGAGTTGGAGAAATAATCTGATCAATCATGCTTCGCATTATATTCGCAAGGAATTTAGCAATAATCTTGTAAGATACATTGCAAAGAGCAATAGGACGCAGATCACCCATTGTGGAAAAGTTTTTATTTTTCGGAATCAAAACAAGAATGGTATCATTGATATCAGGAGGCAAATCTTCAAATTTAAAAAAACTAGTAACAAGCTGAACAATGTCAGGACCAACAAGTATCCCAGTGATGTTGATAAAAGCCAGGCCCCATACCATCAGGACCAGAAGCTTTATCAGGATGCATTTGAAAAACAGCTTGTTTTATTTCTTCAGGAGTAACCGGCTGTAAGAGAGCTTCATTATGATCATCAGTGACAGAACTAGATATACCATGTACCACAGAGTTGCAATCAATACCATCAGTAGCATAGAGAGCAAGAAAATAATCAGTGATAACCTGATCAAGACCCGAAGACCAGTTGACCCACACATCATCAGAGTTTTTCAGTTGAACAATTTGGTTGGTACGTCTGCGAGTACTGGCAGTGGTATAAAAATACTTACTATTCTTGTCACCCGCATGAAGCAAAAACTATGTTGAACGTTGTTTCCAGTAGATCTCCTGTTGAGCTAAAATCTCAAAATAATTACACTGTTCGGCAGAGAAATCATGATCGTGAGAATCGCCATTATCCACTTTCAGCTTTGCCATTTTCTTCTTACTCTGTTTCAACCTTTTCTTGAAATTTCCGAGAAGCTCAAAACCCCATTCAGATAAAAGAATGCTGCAACATTTTAACTTTTCAGCAAGGGATAAATGACTATTCACGGCCCAACAATCTTTCACAAGCTCAAAACACAAAGGCTCACGAGACCAAGCATTTTCATATCTAAATAAACGCACAAGGCTAGTAAAGGTCACAGATTCAAGCTCAAGAAACAACGGAGTATGATCAGACGAAGAGTAATCACAGTTTGACAATTTCGCATCAGGAAATAAAAAAAACCAATCATGATTCACAAATGCCTTGTCTAACCTGATTTCAATGTGAGCTGAGGTCCCACGTCCTCTCTCCCAAGTGAACCGATACCCTTTCCAGTCAAGTTCTCCAAGCTGGCAGTCATGGAGCGCAAGGTTGAAACCATTGATCAGAGAATCGAGGTAGGGTCGGCCTCCCTTCACATCATCCTGAGTTGTGATATTATTAAAATCGCCAAGAATACACCAAGGAAGAGGTGATTCATCAGCAATTGAGCGGAGCAGATTCCATGCTGTGTGTCGAAGAGAGCGTTAGGGTTCACCATAAAAACAAGTTAAGCGCCATGGAATTTTGCCAGGGAGGGATATCTCAAGATCAATATGGTTGTTGGAGAAATTCAATAACCGAGCTTCATCAGAAAATTTCCAAAAGAAAGTAAGACCACCTTTTCTTCCTTGGGCTTCAACAGTTAAAGAACTTTCAAAGCCCAACTTACACTTCACCCGGTCCACCACATCCTTTCTACACAAAGTTTCACAAAGAAATAAAAAATTGGGCTTCTTTTCAACACAAATGTCTTGTAGGAATTGAATGGCCCATGGGTTCCCAAGCCCATGGCAATTCCAACCAATAGTACTCATATCGATTGGTGGGCCTGGGAACCAGGGCCCATCGAACTGCCGTTTTTTGGGAGACCAACAACATCTTGATTAGAAAAATCATTAGGCTCATTTTCAATATCCACTTCCTTAAAAATAGAATTATTATTGGCTGAAAAAGAATTATTTTCAATTCTTTTTCTTTTTTAGTCAACCAAATCCATTTGCATATCAGAAATAAAGGTGGCATCATTATCATGCAAAATTAATGTGGGGTTAACAATAGAAGGTACCATGTGTGTAACAGCTTTTCTAGAATCAAGGAATTTATTCGAATGGACAAACAACCTTGAATGTTGCTGATTTTTATGCGTGTAAGATCCCTTTATTTCAGCCGTGACTGCAACAACCCAATTGGAGAATGGAGCCGTGGCTGTGGCCGCACCATTGGCTGAAGATACCGTGACTGGAGCAGCGGCAGTGAAGGCGGAATTGGCTGCTGGTTTTGTTGCTGATGGTGGTTCGATTGGAGAAGCAGCACCTGCGCCTGGTGTGGTGATGCCTGGTGAAGTGGCGTTGGGTTGTCGGGTTCGTAGCCATGGGGAGGCAGTCAGAAAGCTTTGCCTTCTTGATGATGCTTTCATCTCTAATCCATACGGTTTCACAATATCTTCAATCGGTGTATCATAAAGCTTAGCACAAAAGTGTTCCGAATGGCCCATGATTCCACAAATGAAACAAAATGTGGGCAGTTTTTCATATTTAAAATTTGCATAAAAAGCATCACCACCGATTTTACGAAATTTCATTCGCCTCTTGAGAGGAACTTCAACATTAAGTCGGACTCTAGCACGTAAATATTCCCTCCAAACGCCTTGAAAGTTGTTTGGATAGATTTCAAGAAACGTACCGATATAATTCCCCGCTTGTCGGACTGCCCGTTCCTTCTTGAATCCGGTTTGGAGATCATGAATTTGCACCCATAAGTCGAGTTTGTTTAGCGCAATTGTTCTTGGATTATCTCCCTTCTTTAGCCTTTCAAGAATCAATTATTTCCGATCATATGTCCAAGGACTTCCCGTAAGGACTCTTTGAATATCAATTTCATGAAAAAATTGGAAAAGAAATCGATTTTGTTCGATTATTTTGACATACATTCATTTCCCCAGTTTCCATAAATCTGCCATTATATTCTGAAAAATCATGAAGTCGGAAACCTTCCCTGTCAACAATCTTCCAACGAGACACCATCGATCATCGAACTCTATTTCTTCCACATCCTCCTCCTGGTAGACAACTTCGTTTTCTTCCTCATCATCCAAGCAGATATTCTTCCATTTCTGCTCCAGATCTTTATTGACACCACTCGAAGAAGCCATGGATGGCAGGAAAATAATCAAAACTCTCTAAACACTCAACAATCTCAAGAAATCAAAACACTCTATAGAAGAGAGACAAAATCACATACCAACAGGCATGACCAAATTCCACATTGATAGAGATTAGAGGACTCTTATTAGTAGACCTATGTTGTGTATATTGTTTTGGCATGTTGTAATGAGCCTAAATTCATAATTTTGTCATGTCGAAATCTTTGTTACTGATAGCCATTTTCTTGTCACCAAATAATTAACACACATTTAAAATAATATTTAATGAATAGAATATTATTCTAAAGTGATAACTCATGTTGAACTTACCACAAATGCCATTGGCCATGCAATGGATTTTCCAACAGCTTCACGAATTGTTTTAAAAGGTCCATATAGTTTAAACAACAATTCATTAGGCTTTATGAGAACTGTAATAGTAACTTCACACAAAAAAGATCCAAGTTCTTCCCCTCCAACTTTTTTAGATGAATGTTTGCTACGAACGATACCAATAGCAATTAGTTCAGGCTCACTAGTGATACTCTTAATATTGACTACTTCTCCAGCCTGCATAAAGAAAATTATAAATCACTGATTATTAGTTAAGGGAGAACTAATGTTGAAAGTGGATGATGAGGTGAAGATTATTGATATTATTCTGAAGTATGTGCTTTACTAATCTCATTACATTCCTGCAACTTGCAACCCATATGAAGATATCACTTGCTCAAATACTTCTACTAGCTAGAAAAGATTTATATACATTATATGGACTAAGCAAGTAATTTTGAAAAAAATAATCTTTTAGGGAAATTAGAATACAATACATGTAAATAAAATAAAGTGATGAGGAGCCGTTAATTTTGATAAAAGTATTTTCTAAAATTGATAATATATAATAGTACCAATTACCTCAACCACAGGAGTATCATATGGTGAAGATGAAAACCAAAGTTGACGTCGAGTTTCTTTATTAAGTGAGGTAGTAGCATTTATGTCCTATATATAGGATAAATTAACAAAATAAATATATAATTGATAGGTTAGTAAATTAAAAAATAACAAAATAAAATAAAACTAAACCAGATATGAAGATGTGGCATTGTCACCAAGTTGTGCTCCAATACTTCTACTAGCTAGAAAAGATTTATATACATTATATGCACCGAGCAAGCAATTTTGAGAAAAATAATCTTTACAATACATGCAAATAAAATAAAGTGATGAGGAACCGTTAATTTTGTGTATGTTCACATTTCAAAATTGATAAAAGTATTTTCTAAAACTGATAATATATAATAGTACCAATTACCTCAACTACGGGAGTATCATATGCTGAAGATGAAAACCAAAGTTGGAGTCGAGTTTCTTTATTAAGTGAGGTAGTAGCATTTATGTCCTATATATAGGATAAATTTTAACAAAATAAATATATAATTGATAGGTTAGTAAATTAAAAAATAACAAAATAAAATAAAACTAAACCAGATTTGAAGATGTGGCATTGTCACCAAGTTGTGGTCAAATACTTCTGCTAGCTAGAAAATATTTATATACATTATATGGACCGAGCAAGTAATTTTGAGAAAAATAATCTTTTAGGGAATGTAGAATACAATACATGCAAATAAAATAAAGTGATGAGGAACCGTTAATTTTGTGTATGTTCACATTTCAAAATTGATAAAAGTATTTTCTAAAACTGATAATATATTCTAAAACTGATAATATATAATACTACCAATTACCTCAACTACGGGAGTATCATATGCTGAAGATGAAAACTAAAGTTGGCATCGAGTTTCTTTATTAAGTGAGGTAGTAGCATTTATGTCCTATACATAGGATAAATTTTAACAAAATAAATATATAATTGATAGGTTAGTAAATTAAAAAATAACAAAATAAAATAAAACTAAACAAGATTTGAAGATGTGGCATTGTCACCAAGTTGTAAGGCCTGCAGACTTAAAAGTAATTTTAGTTAGTACATATTATGGGTTAATATTTGAATTTATAAAAAAAAAAATAGTATTCTAACCTGTGCAGTAGGTATGTCATTGCCATTGTTTTGGTTGTTCAATATAGCCTTAAGATTTTCAACTTGAGATTCTAAATCATCTACTTTTGACTCTAGAGCATCTACATACTTATTTTGATTTCTTTTCCAAGTTGATTTATCTTTCCATTCATCTAACGGGCAGACACCGAATCCAAACATGTGCATTGATCCATGTTTTTCTCTGCCCATCACTTCAAAAAATACATCATTCATACTTTTTTCTTTCGATGCATCTTCATTCCGTTCTTCTTTTTCTTGTAATTGTAACTATCATTAATTTAACATTGTAAACATATCAATTAAAATAAGATTAAACTAGCTAGCATGAAATAATACATAATTTAAAAATATTTGGATGATCATACCATAGCCTCTTTTGTCTTCTCGTTTATAACACTCTTCTTTCTTTTTGCATAACAAATTTTGAACATAGTTACACGTGTTGGTGTACTCGCACCACCCGCTTTCTACAAAAAATTACTTAATTAGAAAAACAACCAAATCATACCTAATGTGAAACAATATTCAACTACTATTGTTAAAATACTTTTTAAATTTTACCTGTAATGTTTTAAGTTGTGTGAAACTCTTTCTGCCAGTTGTATGATTATATTGTTTTTTTGCACAACTACTCTTTTTTTAAGCACTTTTGCTCTAGAACATTATTAAAAGGTACAATATAATTAATAATTTTTTTTTGTGAAAAGATAGTACACCAGTGCAAGTTAATTTAAATTTGAACAAAAAAAAATACCTTTGCTTTTTCTGTAGCTCAATACTTGATCAGTTCTTCCTATTGATCATCATACACTCTTATCTTTATACTTTTTTTGCTCCTCAAATGATAAGTGCTCCAAATAATAAGTGTTTTTAAGAAACATTTCCACTCTCTAAGTTTCTTACCAAACATTCTGAAAGTTCAAATCTTAGCATCGAGAGGAATCTCAAATTTTTCCTACAACAATAAAACATTGATTATTAACAAATTTAAGTAATGATAAAAGATGATACATATTGAAAAATAGATAAATGTGTAATTTAAACTTCTAAATTAAATAATGATTAATACGTGTAAGATTTTTCACATTCCACATTTGTATTTAACGGGTACCTTATGCCAATTTTTATAATTAATTGGAGCATTTTTTCCATCTCTTACTAATGAAATAAAGCTTGAAAGCATGTCTGCATTTTTGTCATGGGGCTGTCCTAAATCATTACATGTGATTTTTATCTTCCTACCATCACGGTTTCCCCAGATTTCACGCATTTGTGTAGGACCTCGAGTTTTCTTCTCACTATTGTCATTTGTCAATATATCTGTATATTATTCACTACAATCTTGTGATGCTAATCTATATCACATATATGGATCCATAACTGTTCAGATTTTGAATAAAAAAATAACTATTTAGTAACTTATATAATTTGCTTCATTCTAAAATCATATATTTAGAGGACATGATATTTTTGCCATAGAAAATAGTAACTCATAGCCACAAATATATAAGAAGAGCAACTAAGAAACAAACTATATAATCAAAAAAGACCACAATAAATTTGAAAGAGATAAAAGACCTTTTGTATCAACTTCCTTTGCCGAATGGACAAGAATTCTATAGGGGAATTGACTAAAGTATATCTAAAATAAAATCTTTAATCAACAAAAAAAAAAAAAATTGTTTGATGATGAAGAGTACTTACAATGAAATATTGATCTAGGCATTCATAATGATCATCACTAAAGAGTAAAGATACATACAAAGTAAAAGAAGTGACAAAAACAGTAAATAGTAATATTAGAAGAGCTACCAGAAAAATTAAAACATGTAAACTTTTGACCTACTTTAACTAAATCTAAATTCTTATATATATATATATATATATATATATAAAGCTATACTATGTAAACAAACATAGAAAAACAAATTAACAAATCTGTCTCTTTATTAAATTTTTTGCTAAATAGATAACTCAAACCTTTCTCTCACTGTCTCTCTATATACAAACTTTGACAAATAGAAAAGTCATACACACCTTAAATCAAAACTTAAAGAAATTATAAAACTTGGGTCCTCCACAATAATAGTTCTCCTATATGCTCTCTTCTACAACTCTTCTTAAGCAAATACATTTAATAATGAATTGAAAGGAGATGATATGAAATAACTTTTTCTCTCCCCTCCCCTCACCTTTTTGTGTGAAAATGTTAAAAAATAGGAGAGACTACTATCCTGTTTGTCTATGAAAAGGATGATTGACTTTTTTTGTATATGTCTAAAAACAGCCAAAATATTTTTGTGATCACTAATATGTACCTATTTAAATATTTAAATGAGAACATTTTATTTGTGAAGATGGAAAATATTTTGAGCAAAGCTATTTGTGAATGGTTTGTACATATCTGATTGTACCTGACATAAAAATGTAGCTAATGTAACTTGATTTGAATTGATTTCAGCCTACAAGTTGTAGTGCTGCAATGGTATATATAGGAAGCTAGAAGAAAGCTTTGGTTAATTCAGCATGTCATCTCTCATATCAAATTAAAAAAGACAAAAAAGTATTCTTATGATTCTATGTAGTTGATCGTATATAAAATTAACTCCTAAATAGAAAAAATAATATCAAAACAAAATTATATAGGACACACCTGTTAGCGCGGATGTTCATCAACCATTTCCTCTGTAATAAAATAAAAAAGTACTAAGTAGGGAGTGAAAGTATATATAGATGGAAAACGGGTATTTCTATAGTAAGTGGTAACCACCATTTTCCATTACGCGCTCTTCTCAGACAAAAAAAAAAAAAAAACGGTGAAAAATCCACGCTCTTTTATATATATATATATAAGTGAAATGTGATTTTTTTTTTGTTCGGTTAAAAATCATGATAGTAATAAGATTTTTTCTAAAAAACTTTATCAATTATTATTTAAATAAAATTATTATGTAAAGAATTAAAACCATATTTATATATTATATTTAAATACATAAAATTGTTAATCATATTTTTCGGATAATAGAACGACCTTTTTTTAAAATATTATTGTTTAAAAGTATATATTCATAATATCAATTGCAACATATTAGCTTCTATAATTACTCAACAGAATTAGATAAAAAATAAGTGAGAAAAAGAAAGTATAAAGAAAAAGAGACGCACCTATATTTACCGGTACAATTATCATTACTGAAACACGTTTTTCAGAGATCTTGAGTGTGAAGGAAAGCTCTCCCAATTCAATAAAAAGAACTTCAAAAGAAAATCAAATTGTTAGAATTGAGATATAGAGAATATACGATTGAAAGTGTAAAAGGTTACCACTGTTGGGAATTATTTTACCAGGATCTTAGATCTACTCACAAGTATGTTTATTAACATCCTAAATATGAACTTTCTAAAACGATAAAAATAAACACATATAAAGTTAAGAAAACCTTACATTGATGCAGCGGAATAAATGTCTCCTTCCACTCAGATCTCTAACCCTTGATTCCTTTCTGTAGCAGAGTATAATCAAGATCTGAGCCTGAATCTCCTTCTTCTTCAAGCTTTGATCCTTCACAGTCTTTCAATCTATGATTGAGTTACTGCTTGCTGTGTGTGGGCACTTACTCTTTCACTAGGGTCACGAAAAAGATGAAGGGAAAAGAGAGAGAGATTTCGGCCAAGGTAGAGAGTGAGGAAGGCTCAATTTTTCTGAAGAGAGAAATTTCTGTCAGAAAGCTAATGAAAGCATGTGTTGTGAATGAGCCATCACTTTCTATTTATAGGCAACTACTAGGTCTATGTTTAGAATTATTTGGCATTAAAATAATGAAAATAATAATTTGACAAATCATCATTAAGTGGCCGGCCATATGGTGTTATTGGGCCTTACTTAATTTTGTAATTTTATCAAATTTTATCTCTATTTATTCAAAAATGCCAATTTTCCAATTGTAACCTTTTAAATACCAAAACTAATTATTTAATAACTAAAATAAATTATTAAATAATATTGTCATTTAATTTAATTATTAATTAGACATATAAAGTCCATTAATAAATAAATAAACCTAGAAAACTCTTTTCCTTACAATTTCACCCGTGAATAGTGAAAATTCATAAAATCAGACATAGTCTAACTTTAGAATTATAATTGATCAATCACGAATCAATTAATGAGTCTTACAAGCAGAATGTTCTCAACTAGAATGGTGACCATGGATCTATATGCTGAGCTTCCAATAAGTGAACCAAATTTACCAAGTAAATTCCTACTTATTAATTCTTCGTTGAATCCACTCTTAGAACTTAGAATTGCACTCTCAGACTTATATAGAGCATATTGTATGTTTCACGATACCAATATACTATCTCATTTAACCATTGTTATAATCTTATTGTGATTTAAAGATCCTCAATATAGATGATTTACATCGAGATGAGATTTCTTTACCGTTCTCACCCCTCAATGTATTTTGCCCCTTAAAACACTTAGCTACCTGTAAATGGTGTTTAATGATCTAATAATTAGTCAGTTAAACAAGAGCTCATCCATTTACTTCTATTTGCTAAGCTCGAAGGGAATCATCACTTGACTTCTATACACCAGTAGAAGCTATAGATTCCATATTTATGTTCAGCACTCCCACTCAATCATACTATCATGTTCCCAAAATATACGTATCACCCTGACCCGAAAGTAGGCTTAACTAATAAATCTAAGAACATGAATAGCACTCTTGAGTTGAGCCCAAGCATATCAGGATTTAGATTCTTTTAATCTTAAGATCAACTACTGATATTGACTTGGAAAGATATGTATAACGGTAAGTTTGTAATATCTTAACTTAGTTGCAATATCGGTCCAGTCCAATGTATACTCCATACATTCGAAACTAGTATACTTTACTAATGTCCTGGAAAGAACATAACACTTACTCCAAGTGTAAGTACACATCATCGCTGATTATCACATTAGTGTAAATCCAATAACACTGATGAAACAGGGACCAAAACTTTTGATTCATATGATCACAATCACATTCCACTGTGTTGACGATACTGTAATTGTGAATAAACATATGATCTGGATTTAACTGATTTTGTGTGTATGAATGTTATAAACATATTAAACATGTTAAACCACTAGCATGTAAAATTCATGCAAACATCAATCACTTCTAATTTCTTTTATTGATAACTAATCAGATTGTAAAGAGTTTTATTTAGGGCATAAAACCCAACAAACTCCCACTTGCACTAATATAAAACAAACTGTGCAAATAGGTCAATCTGATGTCTCGATCTTCAGATCAAGTGTAGTATATTTGAATCCACCCAAACTTCTGGAAACTAGTTCATAAAAACTCTTATGAAACATCCTTTACTATATGCTTTACTTATCAAGGGATACTGAAATCTTTACTGTTTTAAAAGTACATCTGAATTAACAGAAGACATATCTCTCATATTTTAAAATATGTAATTGAGATAATACAGTGTAGACTTTTCTTCAGTGATATAACTTTCTGGTATTTTCGAATAGACCAAGTTATAGTTCTTCTCTGGTAGAGCTTGAATTATTATACAATAATTCCTCCACCCCCAAAGTAAGCACCATCTCATATAAATCGAAATTAGATGGTGAGATACAAAGACAACTGATACACAGTTCCTTAATATCTGACATATAGATCACTTTCATAAATCCTTCTTGAATATCTTCTAATGTTCCCTATTTGATTACATCTCAGATAGCTCCCACTCAATAGCAGATGTCTGGTTAAATAATACTTTTAACCTCTGATTGTTTGGAGAGTTACCTAGTTGTGACTTTTCTATTAGTCTGTAACTTTAAGACTAAGACTAAGTCATCAACTTAGCAGACTAGTATTTGAAGTGAAAAATACATGCCAGAGATAAAGTAATCAAAATTAAGATACCATTAAATTTTATGAGGATTAAGAATTCTTGGTTCAAATCATTCGAATGGACTGAACTAGAGTTCTTTATCTTATTCTCATAATTCTGATAAGCTATACCTATCCATGTGAATGATTAGATTTGCTTTTCAGTAGGGTTCTTAAGTACCTATCACAAGTATCAACCTAATGAAGATGGGTATAGAACTTTAAAATTCTCCCACTCAATTAAGGTAGTGTGAAACTTTAACAAAGAACTTTCAAAGGTATCAAACTTTTACTTACACCAGTAAAATCGAAATGGAACATACAATCAAGATCAAGAATTTATATTGACAATAGCTGACTCATTATATTACTTCTATGTTTAAACAAGATATGTGTTTCATAGGGAATTGTGGAATAGACTCCACCCCTAAGAATATACATATAGGGTACTGTGGATAACCTCCACCCCTAAGTATATAGAGATTATGATCCACCCCTAAAGGTTGTAAAGATCATGATTCTCTAAGTGTGATAGAGTTTATGTGGAGTTGAATACTATCCAGAGTTCATTAGATATAAAAGATCGTTGAACTGCATAGTTTTCTTAACTTTTCTCCACCCCTATCAGATCATAAGATCCTTTTATTAAACAAATTCTTAATAATGGTATGAGAATGAACAATTATTGATAAAATAGAAATAATTTCTAGTGTTTATATAATATAACTCTATGAAGAGTTGTAAATATTATAGAATTTGCATCAATAATAAAAACACTTACACATACAAACATATAAATATAATGTGGTAATAATTGATGAAGATAAAATTAAATGAAGCTCAATCTCATAAATTGCAATAGTGAATTTCGAAAAAAATAAAACTTTATTAATAATAAAAAAAGTATTGCAACAATATGAGAGAAACAGGGATAAATATCCCTAACTAAAATTTGAAATCCAAATTGTCTTTAAACTAAAACAATTAATTCAAAAATTGAAGAGCTTCATTTTCATCTGGACGATTTCACCCTTGGTCCAGCTTGCTGATCCAACTCAATTGAGTTCAAGTAGCTTGGCCTATAAGAAGAAGAAAACAAATAAACAAAGTTTAGTCCAGAATCATAAATCCAATTGGATAATAATTCACTAAAACTCTTAAAGTTTATAAATGGAAATACCTTGTTTCTTTGCAAGAAGTTTAGGACAATAGGGTTTCCAATGACCTTTCTCATTGCAGTAGAAACACTTTCCTTTAAGTGTAGCATCACCAGAAGGAGCAGCCTTTTCATGGCTTTTGCTCGCTTCTTGGTGTTCTTCCACTTCTTCTTCGATTTGGGCTTTGAAGCAGAGGCAACATTTGTTTCAGGTTTTATCGTCCCATTACCATTACCAGGATTATGAGGTTTACTCCCTTTCTTCTTGGGTCCTCCAATCAAATTTTCATAAGTTTGAAGGTCATTGACTAATTCATGAAAGTCAATTTCCTTCTTATTCATGACATAATTTGATGTGTATGGTAGAAATGCTGGAGTCAGGCTATTCAAGATAAGACTAACTTGAGTAGCACTGTCCATTTCAGCACCATGATCTTGGGATTCTTGGAAATAACTGGACATGAGGAGAACATGGTCACGCACGTTTTGATGAGGTTCCATCCGTGCATTAATGTACTTCTTAGTCGCGTCAAAGCGTGACTGAAGTGATGCCTTACCGAATAGCTCATTTAACTTCGTCATAACTTCAGCAGCCTTCTCAGTTTTAGAAAACCGAGTTTTGAGGGTGTCAACCATGCTAGAAAGCATAAAGTATAGAGCTTTGTCATTTGCCTTCTGCCAACGCTCATACTTTTCTTTCACGGCTTTGGATGCATTATCCCTGTGCACTTCGTGTGACGGCTCGCTTAAAACAAACAAGGCACTTTCTCCTATGAGAGCAATATTAATGTTCTCATTCCATTTATTATAGTTAGATCCATTCGGCTTGTTTTCGAATAACAAGTGATAACATGGGATTCATTTTGACAAAACAGGATACTACAAAATAATAGAAATCAACAAATAGAAATTAATAATGGTTTAACACACAAAATCAATTCAGAAATTATAAGCACATAGCAAGTAGGAATGATATGAGAAAATACTTAAAAAATTCAATCCTAAATAATCTCCAAGGTTTTCAACAAACTCATATCAGTGTCCCGTTTAGGCGAGAGTCAAAGCTACCATCCATTGAATAGAGTTGTCAGCTCATCTAAAATGTTAAACATTCTAGCAACCTTTTATTCAATCAAGATCAGAATCCAGCGTTGTCCCGTTTAGGCGAGAGTCAAGGCTATTCTATCTCATGAGCTTCTACCATTGTTTCGCAATTTGCAAGTCAAATATGGTTGCCACCATTAGGGTGATCTATACCATATAAAACACTTACAAACCACTTATCATGCGAGATTAAACGGTGCGAAATTGCTAATGAACGTTCCTCCATTAGGGAGGATTACTCACTAAAACAAACGCGGTGTAAAACCCACAATGGAGATCGAATATCTTAATAATAATAAAGCTGATTGTTTAAAATGTATTTTCTTTATTATTCTAATAAATAAATCTCATTAAATTCTGTTTAAGAATTAAAATTTAAAAATAAGAATTTAATATAATATTTATAAAATTATACTTAGATGGTGATTGAAATAAAATTAATTATTTCCATCTTAGCAATAATCTTAAATATAAATATTAAGGAAATTAATTTAAGTTGAATTAAATAAATAATTAGCAACTTAAAAGTTTCCTTTGAGAATATATTTATTGGGTTCGAAAGTATATAAAATATACAATTTTCGAAAAATAATAAAAATAGAAAAGAAATACTTCAAGCAAAAATATCACCTATCTAGATTTTCTTTTGACTAGTTAATTCAATTTCTAATAGTATATATATATATATTTTAAATTCATTTATTTTAAATTAATCAATTAGATGAAAAAATCATTGATTGTAGTTGGTCCAATAATTAATTAAAATAAATAATTAATTTACAACTTAATCTATTTTTCAAAATAAAAAAAATTCGAAAATATTGCATAAATAAAATGCAATTTTCGAAATTGATTAATAAAATAAAGAAAAATATATATATTTTGAAAATTATTTAAATTTAAGTTGAAAAATTAAATTTCAACCTAAAAATAATTTTCTATTTAATTAAGTGTCATGAAAGATCAATAAATATTTAATTATCATGATGAAAATCAACTTAGATATTTAGATTTTTCAACTTAATTAAATGTATTAAATTCAAGAAATAATAATTAAGTGTAGAGAAGGCTTAATTATTAATTTCTATTTAATACTAGGAAAAATATACTTAATAAAATTGTACCAAAATTAATTATTTAAATAATTAATTTCACAAAGTATAATTTTCCTATTTAAATATTAGAAATATTAAGTAGTCTAGAAATTACTATCTAGAAAATATCTTATTTGACTAAGTATCTTCTCAAAAATTTGAAAAATATCTAATTTAAGTTAGATAGAAAAAATCTAAAACTTAAATAATTTCAAATCTAGATTTAATTAAATATCACAAATTAAGTTGTAACCACTTAATTTGAAGATATCTTTTTAAAGTTAATATTTGAAAAGATATTAACCAAAAAAAATCTAAAATATTCCATTTTAAGTTAATATTTGAAAAGATATTAACTTAAAAAATATCTTAAGAATTTTTAATAACTAATGCCTAGGATTCCTCAACTTGATTTAAAATTTAAATCAAATATTCACATCTAAGTTAGTTAAGAAAAATGAGTTGATACAACTAATTTATAACTTAAATAGGAATATTTAATTAAATAAGCTCCAGAAAGAATCTTAGTTAGTTAAAATTCTATATTTAATTAAATACAAGAAAAATACAAATAGTTTGTCTAGAAATAATATCTAAAACTAAAAGTGTTTTTCTTAAAAATTAACTTTAAAATATTAAAATGAAAAATAAATTTTCATATATTTTAAAAGTTAATTATGTTGCTAATTCAATTTTATTAGGTCAAACTAATATAATTAACCTAGTACAGTTATTCAAATCAGGCAAATGGGCCTTCACAATTGGGGTAGTTCATGTGAGGGGGTGCTGGGTTCAGTATGTCGTACCCACTTCTATGGCTCCCAACTCTCACACAAGGCCCAAAAGAGAGGAATTTAACCTTAAAATGAATAACTGTTATTAATTGAATAGGTCCAATAACTAAATGGACCTGAATAAAATCTATCATGGTGTGACATTTTATTTAGCAACAACCTATATGTATCTATATTAAAAAAAAATAAACATATAGGCTCACACAGGCACACTTTGGATGGATGCTATCATGTTGCTAGGTCATACACAGATGAAAGAAGATTGTAAAATTTACCTGTTACAAATTATTAACTTGACTAAGGGAGCCATCAGATCATTAGATCTGGCAAAAAGTAACCATGGCTATTTGCAATCAAGTAATAATAGGTTTTTAAAACTTACACACAAGCTAAAAACACATACTCCTGCAACAAGGTTAGCTGGATAGATGGAAGTAGGATTTACTTAATTTTAAATAAATAATTTCGAAAAATAAATAATTAAATAATAAAAAAAATATTTTAATTAATTTCGAAAAAAATAAAATTTAAAAAAATTTTAATTAATTTCGAAAATAAAATAAAATAAATAAATTTAAATTTCGAAATTATTTAAAAAATAAATATTTAAAATTAAACCTACTATTTTGAAAAATTAGGTTTCAACCAACCTAAATATCATTTCAAAAATTTACTAACTACTTTTAAAAATTAAATGTTATTTTACAAATAAAAATTAAATAAAAAATTAGAAAAGATAAAAGAAATATCTTTTCAGATTTTAAATTTAATTTGAATAAATAAAATAACAAAATTTAAAAGTTAGTAAAATATCTTATATCTATTTAAAATTACATGATTATAAATATCTTATTTAAATTTAAATAAGGTCAAAATATCTAAAAAGATTTAATTTTTAAAAAAAATCTTAAAAGATAAGATATTTTTAAAATATCTTAAAAGATATTATAAATATCTTAAAAGATATTATAAATATCTTATAAAATCTGACCTTAAATTTAAAAAAAAAAAAAATCAAATTTAAAAATAAGATAGATATTTTAAGCAAGAAGATTAAATACTAATTCTATTCAAATTCAAATTACACTAATATCTTGAATTAAATTAAAAAAAAAATTAAATTAATTCCAAATGATAATTAGAATTGAATTAGGAATAGTAATAGTATATATACAAAACCATACAAAAAATTAGAAGTTAATTCCATGAAAAAGTATGAAAAATTGAAGAAAAAAGAAAAAATTCGAAACTGTACGGACAGTTCTGCGATCGCAGGAAAATATCAGCACAGCCCCGATTTTGTCAAATCTTCAAAAAATCATAACTAATTCAAATAAAATCCAAATTGAGTTCTGTAAAAGGCTAACTTGCTTAATTTTTTCCATACTATCCAATAAAAATAATTCCAGAAACGAAATAACAATTATTTTTCACGAAAATTTCACAAACATCAATCAATCATCAAATAACACTCAATACAACATGATACCATCCAAAGAACATACAAACAATCGTTTTAAAGTCCAAATTACATGTAAGTAAATCAATTACCATGGCTCTGAGGCCAGTTGTTGGGAATTATTTTACCAGGATCTTAGATCTACTCACAAGTATGTTTATTAGCATCCTAAATATGAACTTTCTAAAACGATAAAATAAACACATATAAAGTTAAGAAAACCTTACATTGATGCAGCGGAATAAATGTCTCCTTCCACTCAGATCTCTAACCCTTGATTCCTTTCTGTAGCAGAGTATAATCAAGATCTGAGCCCGAATCTCCTTCTTCTTCAAGCTTTGATCCTTCACAGTCTTCCAATCTATGATTGAGTTACTGCTTGCTGTGTGTGGGCACTTACTCTTTCACTAGGGTCACGAAAAAGATGAAGGGAAAAGAGAGAGAGAGATTTCGGCCAAGGTAGAGAGTGAGGAAGGCTCAGTTTTTCTGAAGAGAGAAATTTCTGTCAGAAAGCTAATGAAAGCATGTGTTGTGAATGAGCCATCACTTTCTATTTATAGGCAACTACTAGGTCTAGGTTTAGAATTATTTGGCATTAAAATAATGAAAATAATAATTTGAAAAATCATCATTAAGTGGCCGGACATATGGTGTTATTGGGCCTTACTTAATTTTGCAATTTTATCAAATTTTATCTCTATTTATTCAAAAATGCCAATTTTCCAATTCTAACCTTTTAAATGCCAAAACTTATTATTTAATAACTAAAATAAATTATTAAATAATATTGTCATTTAATTTAATTATTAATTAGACATATAAAGTCCATTAATAAATAAATAAACCTAGAAAACTCTTTTCCTTACAATTTCACCCGTGAATAGTGAAAATTCATAAAATCAGACATAGTCTAACTTTAGAATTAGAATTGATCAATCACGAATCAATTAATGAGTCTTACAAGCAGAATGTTCTCAACTAGAATGGGGACCATGGATCTTTATGCTGAGCTTCCAATAAGTGAACCAAATTTACCAAGTAAATTCCTACTTATTAATTCTTCGTTGAATCCACTCTTAGAACTTAGAATTTCACTCTCAGACTTATATAGAGCATATTGTATGTTTCACGATACCAATATACTATCTCATTCAACCATTGTTATAATCTTATTGTGATTTAAAGATCCTCTATATAGATGATTTACATCGAGATGGGATTTCTTTACCGTTCTCACCCCTCAATGTATTTTGCCCCTTAAAACACTTAGCTACCTGTAAATGGTGTTTAATGATCTAATAATTAGTCAGTTAAACAAGAGCTCATCCATTTACTTCTATTTGCTAAGCTCGAAGGGAATCATCACTTGACTTCTATACACCAGTAGAAGCTATAGATTCCATATTTATGTTCAGCACTCCCACTCAATCATACTATCATGTTCCCAAAATATACGTATCACCCTGACCCGAAAGTAGGCTTAACTAATCAATCTAAGAACATGAATAGCACTCCTGAGTTGAGCCCAAGCATATCAGGATTTAGATTCTTTTAATCTTAAGATCAACTACTGATATTGACTTGGAAAGATATGTATAACGGTAAGTTTGTAATATCTTAACTTAGTTGCAATATCGGTCCAGTCCAATGTATACTCCATACATTCGAAACTAGTATACTTTACTAATGTCCTGGAAAGAACATAACACTTACTCCAAGTGTAAGTACACATCATCGCTGATTATCACATTAGTGTAAATCCAATAACACTGATGAAACAGGGACCAAAACTTTTGATTCATATGATCACAATCACATTCCACTGTGTTGACGATACTGTAATTGTGAATAAACATATGATCTGGATTTAACTGATTTTGTGTGTATGAATGTAATAAACATATTAAACATGTTAAACCACTAGCATGTAAAATTCATGCAAACATCAATCACTTCTAATTTCTTTTATTGATAACTAATCAGATTGTAAAGAGTTTTATTTAGGGCATAAAACCCAACAACCACTCGCTTTATGTGACTTGAAAATTTCATTGATGATATAAATTGATCCTTTGGTAGTGCATCAGCAGAGCTTCTCTTTGAGGGGAGCTCCATTAATGATACAAATGGTTTGTGTTCTTCTGTCTCTTACTTCAAATGTGTGTTTGTATTTCCTTGTTTTTTTTTTTTTTTGAGTTTTGGTTTGTTCTCTAAGGGCCCGTTTGGTACGCATGACTGGATTGGATTAGACAAGCTAATATGTCCAATCTTTGGGCATGTTAGAAGTTTGGATAATTAATCCAGCTAATCTCATCTGTTATTTATCCCATCCAGCAGGGTGGGATAAATAATCCTACGCATGTGAGATTTTTTCTTATCATTTATTTTAATTTAGATTTTATTAATATATTTTAAATTTAATAAGAATTTAAATGAAAGAATTATCACACATTTATTTATTAAAAAATTATTCATTAAAATTAGTGAAAAGGTATAATTTTGAATTATTATATATAAGTTTTCAAAATTTAAAATATTATTAATTAAACAATAGTTACATAAATTGATCCTAAGAGAAACAATATGACAATAACTATATACTATTTTTATATTATTAAAAATTTATATAAATATTTTAAAAAATTAATATTTATATTAAATTAGTGATTAAATTAGTGTTTAACATAAATGATTTTATAATATTCAAGTATTTTTATGTTACTATTTTAATTATTTATTAAATAAAAAATATAATAAACTATTTTATTATATATACTTAATTATGTAGGATATATTATTTTATTTTATTTTATAATTTAATTATTTTTTTTTTTGCTACCAATTATTCATTTTTATTTATTATTATAATTTTAATTTTAATTTAAGTTTTTTTTCTAAAAGGAAATATATAAAATAGTCCCGTCTATTCTTATACTAAACACAAGATTACTTTCAGCATAATCCAATCTTGTCCAGTCCAGTCCAATCCTGCATACTAAACGGGCCTAAAGTTTTCTTTTTAGATCAAAAACAAATTAATTTGGAGCTTTTCATCTCTCCAATAAATATTTAGGATTTTTATCAGCTTAGGAAAAAGGTATAAAGCATTCATATATATTATTTAGTATTAATATATGAAATTATTTCTTCTCATTCTTTTCAATTAATATTGAGTTAACGTGTGGTGTTTCTTTAGCCATACACGTCGCACTTTGAAAATATCTTTTAGATAAATTTTAAGACTTTTATTTAGGTAAAAAAAGTAGGGTAAATTACGGCATAAAAACTTAATGTTTCAGATTTTATACACTTAAATATTTTATTTTTGGAGGAAAAAATACCTAATGTTATAATTCTCTTACACCGTTACTACCACTTCCATTATTAACTCATAAATATGGACACGTGGAAGGCCAAAAAGCATTACATTGATTTATTTTATTTTAAAATTTAGTATTCTTAATATCAAAAACTAAATACTACTTGTTTTTTTTAAAAAAAAATAAGAGAAATGCAATATTAAATTACCATAGCTGAGTGAACCGGTGTAGTATATAGAACATGATTATCGAATTGATGTGTCAATATCATGTGAAAATTGTTATGAGAACATTTTAATATTAAAAATTTTAAGTTTTAAAATAAAATAAAAAATAAATGTAATTGTTGCTCCAGAATTCGCCCAAAATACGTGGACCAGTCGAGAGGGGACACGTGGATCAGATAACTTGTAAACATTTACTAAGTCTTTGTGCGCCACAAGGAAGCGCTGTTAGCATGGGTCCCGGAGGAAGCACCCGGAGTACAAGGTACTCCAGGAAGCTAGTATAGCGTGAAGGCTCTCCGGGATATGTCAGGTCTCTCCCGAGCAATCAAGTCGCATTTAATGCTGCATGGGAGGAAGCGTGTTGAGACTGTAACACGCAATAAAGTCTGACGGCACAACCCCCGAACAGCAGCGCTACAGTAATGATCATTTAAGTCTAGCGACGGCTACTCTGCGAAGAGTCACGTCAATCACAAGGCAAAAAGGACATTCTTCATAAAAGCCCTATAGCACCTAGGGATTTGACCATGCATCACCCATGGTATATTCATTGGAAATGCCCAACTTTATGGATACTTACAGATACATGTGTAAGAACAATTCTAGGGATTACCCCACCAAAACACTATAAATACCCCCTCAAAGCTCATTTAATGGGGTCGAGAATCTTGGTTTGCAAAAGAGCAAGAAGAGAAAATACTCACCAAGAACATTCTCTGTATTTAAGAGAAAGACATTCTCTCAAGTGTAGAATCTGTATTAAATACATCCATTAATAACAGAGACTCGTGGACTAAGGCTCATTAACGCCCCAACCACGTAAAAAATCTTCATCTCACTTTCTTACAGCTCTTCATTACAATCATATTTTAATAGTTGCCGAAAATCTCGGTCAACATTTTGGTGCTTTCATTGAGAGCTGAGGAAAGCTGCTACATAACAAGCATTTGACTTCACAACAATGGTGGAGACAAGAGCTACACGTCATCCTCGCCCTCTAGAAGACGCTCAAGATCCCAATGAGGAAGATGTAGCCTCAAGGGCAGCAGAGGAGTCCGAGGAAGAAGAAGAAGAGATAGTTCCCGACGAGAACTACGAGGAACACCTCGACGAGTATGCCTATGACGGAGGAAGCTACTCGGAGTTGGTGCTCCTTAGACAAAAAGCTATCGATCATGAAACTGAGATCGAAGCTCAGAAAGTGCAAAATCAAAAAATACAGGAAGTGATGCTAGCCATGCAGAAAGCCATGGAGGCAGCTGGTATTCACGTACACCCCAAGGCGATGGCAGCTGGGCTCGACGGGGAGCCAGCGACGTCTTCGCCTAACTCCCAGCAGCAAAGACCTAGGGAACCTAGCCCTATAAGGCACCCTGCTGAGGAAAACCAAACAAAAAACCCTACTTCTACCCCTGGGCGAAAGAAAAAGGTGCAGGATCCGCGAAGGGTCCGCTCAGATTTCCCTAAAGGGAAAGGTCCGCAGAGGGGCAAGCCCCAAAGAGGGAGTCTTGGCCCTCAGGATCGAGGGGACCGGAAAAGCGTTTCCGTGCACCAGGAACCCGGGGGTAGAGGAAGAAGAGGACAGAGATGTCATCCCATTGATCTGAGAAATCAAATCAATGGGAATCAAGGTGACCTCCGGGATCACCTTGACCAAAAAGATACAGCCCGTAGTCTCCTCGGGCACCGTAAACGAAGGGATTATGGCGTAACTTGCCATACTTCGAAAAGATATTGCTCGAGTCTCCCGGAGGCGGAAGGGAGACGACTCCGACTCGGACAGTGAGGATCGGGAGCCTTGTGCCAAACATATCCTGGAGGCGGAGCTCCCTAAAAACTTCAAGATGCCCGAAATGGCGGCCTATACTGGGAACTCCGACCCCAGTGATCACTTGTCACGGTTCAACCGTGTCATGACAGTCATGCGGGTTGGCAATGACGCCAAATGCTTGTGCTTCCCCCTCACTCTGAGCGGATCGGCGGAGGAATGGTTCAAAAACCGGAACCGGGATCGGTGGGTTGCCGGAACAAACTCCAAACCAACTTCCGGAGACAATTTGTCGCCGCTGCAGAAAGTTAACTTGGAGGTTAGTGCCTTGACCAACATCAAGCAACTGCCCACCGAGACCTTGAAGAATTACATCAAGAGGTTCCGAGAGGAAGCCTCGAAGACCAAGAAGGTCGACGACGGACAACAGCTTGCGCTTCTCCAAGCAGGAATCCGCACTGGGACTCCCTTCTGGAACGAGTTGCAGCAAGAAGGCGCTGCTAGCCTTCAGGACTTCCAGAAGCGAGTCCAAAAATATATTAACCTCGAAGAAGCCCAGATCGTGGCTTACGGAGGCTACTATCCCACCGGGATAGCAGGATACATGCCAGGAGTGTCACCCTCGGGTACTGTCCCGACCGCAACTCCACAAGTAAGCGGTATACAGTTCTCCGCTACTCCCGGATACAGCCAGGGCCAAACTTTGGCACCGGCATCTTCTCATTACGGCAACCCGTCCGGGGTGAATGGACGAACTCCTTCACAGGCTGCCCCGACTGCTAGCTTAACAGGCCCTACCTGTGGGTCGAGGAGCAAAAGGTCCTTCAAGGGCAGCACCCGAACGGGAGAGAAGCGCCAAAGAAGGGGTACACACCCCAATATACTCGCACACGTAGCTCACGGACTCTCAGGAACGTGTATATTTTGCCACTAGGCAAAGTACGCACTACCGGAGGCCCCAGCCGTTGTACAAAGATAGCTCCCGGAGAGATCCGAGTAAAAGATGCGAGTACCACAACGACATTGGTCATAGCACCAATGAGTGTAAAAATCTCAAAGACGAGATTGAAAATTTGATCCGTTTGGGCCACCTCTATGAGTGGATCAAAAACAGGTTGCCCCACCTTAATCCAGTAAGGTGGCGGGGGTATGCCTCCGGAATGCCGGGGGTACAGCAGGAGTATTGCCTCCAGCTGCTCCCGCAGGTGACACCCAGCATATCCCCGAACTACCGCCCCGGCCTAATGGACGGGTAGCCATGATCTCCGGAGGTCCCCATATCGGAGGAAACACTCGCAAGGAGCGAAAAAGATATGCCGAGGCCGCAAGACACAGTGAGGTGTGGGAGGTTACTCAACTCCCGGCTCAAAGGCCCCGGCTAATGGACCAGCCCATAACGTTCACGGAGGAAGACGCCAAGACGGTGCGTTTTCCTCACCACGACCCGCTGGTCATAGAGACCCCCATCGCAAATAAGGTGGTGGCTAGGGTCCTGATTGACAATGGGAGTTCCGTGAACTTGCTCTTCAAAGAAGCCTTCACTGCGATAGGGTTGACCGACCGGGACCTCTCGCCTAGTGGATCACAGCTCACAGGGTTTAACGGGACGACACTAATCCCGATGGGAAAAGTCAGGCTCCCAGTTACCCTATGCCCGGATACCCCCGTAGCACATTTAAGTATTGCACCTTCGTGGTGGTAGACCGTCCAACGACCTACAACGCAATCCTAGGCCGACCGGCCCTCGTCGACTTTGGTGCAATTACTTCAATCCGACATCTATGCCTAAAATTCCCTACCCAGGAAGCCGGAGTCGGAACGGTGAGGGGAAATCAGGGAGAGGCCAGGCAATGTTACAATGTTGCCACCCACTTACCAGTACTCATGGTCCGGGGGCCCCCTGAGATAGAGAAGGCTGAAGAGGATGAGTTGGATCCTCGCATAGGGTCTGAAAGGGTCGTGGAACCAATGGAGGACGTCGAAGAAATACCAGTGTGCGACGACGACTCCACCAAAGTACTCCGGATAGGGAAGAGCCTGGATCCGGAGGAAAAAGATAAAATAATAAAAACACTGAAGGGCGTCATCGACATCTTTGCATGGCGCCAAGAAGACATGACCGGCATCAGCCCTCATGTCATCACCCATGTACTCAATGTCAACCCGGACATGCCCCCTATACAGCAAAAGAGACGCCCGCTCGACTCGGTGAAAGCCGAGGCCTTAGAGAAAGAGGTGGACAAACTCTTGTCCAATGGCATGATCCGCGACGTGTATTATCCGGAATGGCTGGCCAATCCGGTCCTGGTGCCCAAGCCGAACGGGACTTGGCGGGTTTGTATAGATTTCACAGATCTAAACAAAGCCTGCCCAAAGGACTGCTTTCCGCTGCCCAAGATCGACCAGATGGTAGACGCCACGTCCGGATTTAAGCTGCTGTCTTTCATGGATGCCTATGTTGGGTACAACCAAATAAAAATGCATACGGCAGACCGGGAGTGCACTAGCTTTAGGACCGATAAGGGGGTATACTGCTACCTAGTCATGCCCTTCGGACTGAAAAACGCCGGAGCAACCTATCAAAGAATGGTTAACCGGATGTTTAAAAGCCTCCTGGGACGAAACATGGAGGTATATGTAGACGACATGCTCGTCAAATCCAAAGCATGCAACAGCCATGCAAGCGACTTAGAAGAATGTTTTGAAGTTGTCCGGAGATATGGCATGAAGCTCAACCCGAAAAAATGCACCTTCGAGGTCAAGTCGAGAAAATTCTTGGGCTTCATAGTCAGCCAAAGGGGGATCGAAGCAAACCCGGAGAAAATCCAAGCTCTCCTGGACATGCCATCCCCCAAGAAACATAAAGACGTGCAGAGCTTGACCGGAAAGGTAGCCGCACTGAGCCGCTTTATCTCACGATCCACGGACAAGTGCATACCCTTCTTCAACATACTGAAGAAATGCCAAAAGTTCGAATGATCGGATGAATGCGAGGAGGCATTCAAAAGGCTAAAAGACCACATGGCCAAACCTCCTATCCTATCAAAACCCGTCCTTGGAGAAGACTTGTTCCTTTACTTGGCCGTCTCCGAGCATGCGGTCAGCGCTGCACTGGTCCGGGAGGAAGAAAAAATTCAGCACCCCGTGTACTATGTTAGTAAGCGCATGGTAGGGGCTGAGACAAGGTACCCGGTCATTGAAAAATTAGTATTCTGCCTCCTGATGGCATCAAGGAAGTTGAGACCATACTTCCAAGCCCATCCGATCAGAATCTTGACCAATCATCCGCTCCGGCAAGTTCTCCAGAAGCCTGAAGCATCCGGAAGACTCCTCAAGTGGGCGATGGAGCTGAGTCAGTTCGACTTACATTACGTGCCCCGGATTTCCATAAAAGGCCAAGCCTTGGCAGACTTCATCACCGAATGCAATGAAGCCGAGGCAACAGCCAATACACCGGAACCACCAATCCCCACTTGGAGAGTATTTGTAGACGGAGCTTCTAATGAGAACGGTTCGGGAGCCGGAGTGGCTATGATATCACCTGCTGGATTGCGGCTCCAGGCAGCACTCCGATTCAACTTCACAGCTTCGAATAATGAAGCCGAATATGAGGCCCTGATAGCAGGGCTAAAATTGGCTAAAGCTGTAGGAGCCAAGAGAGTGGAAATCTACAGTGACTCTCAGCTGGTCGTAAACCAGGTCTCCGAGAATACCAAACTCGTGGCGAACGGATGGCCGCGTACGTAGCAATAGTCCGAGAACTGCTCCACGAGTTCGCGGACTATAAAATAGAAAGAATCCCCCGAGAGAAGAACGCTCATGCGGACTGTCTGGCTAAGTTAGCCTCGGACAGTGAAATCGAAGAACTGGGGGTAGTACCAGTGGAACGCTTGGCAGAGCCGAGCATCAAAATAAAAGAGACCACACTAACGGTTGGGCAAGAACCCAGCTGGATGGTCCCCATCATAAAGTACATAACCACAGGTGAGTTGCCCCAAGAGAGGGCACTGTCTCGAAAGATTCAGTATCAGGCTCACCGTTATGTAATGATGGACCAAATTCTCTACCGGAGAGGACTCAGCATGCCTTATTTAAGGTGTGTATCGGACCCTGAAGCTAGACAAATCATGCTGGAGGTCCATGAAGGGTTCTGTGGAGATCATACGGGAGGACCCAGCCTCTCAAAGAAAATATTGAGGCAAGGGTACTTCTGGCCAACAATGAAAAAAGATTGTATAGACTATGTCCAAAAGTGTGACTCGTGCCAAAGGTACGCGAACATACCGAGAGCTCCTCCAAATGAGATAACTTTGATGACCAGCCCCTGGCCCTTCGCGGTCTGGGGAATAGATCTCATCGGGTCTCTACCTACGGGAAAAGGAGGGGTAAAGTATGCGATAGTAGCAGTGGACTACTTCACCAAGTGGACAGAGGCTGAGCCTATGAAGACAATAACTGCTAAGAAGGCATTGGACTTTGTTATCAAAAACATAGTGTGTCGATACGGCTTGCCTCACAAAATAGTCTCGGACAATGGAAAGCAATTTGATTGCGAGGAATTTACTGACTTTTGCAACCGACATGGAGTGGTAAAAAGCTTCTCCGCGGTAGCCCGGCCTCAAACAAACGGCCAGGCGGAAGCAGTAAATAAAATCCTAAAGGTCACTTTGAAAAAGAAGCTACTGGCCTGTAAAAATAACTGGCCTGAAGAATTGCCAAGGGTATTGTGGGCCTACCGGACGACCCCCAGAACCACAATCGGTCACTCGCTGTTCTCAATGGCGTACGGTTGTGAAGCAATGGTCCCGGTGGAAACATTATTCCCATCCCACAGGAGGGCGACTTATGATCCGGCCACCAATCAGGCACTGCTCCAAGAGGCTTTGGATCAAGTCGAAGAACTCCGGGATGAGTCTCAAATACGGATGGCTGCTTATCAAAAGAAGGTGACCAAGTATTTTAACTCCAAGGTTAAAAGCAGAAAGTTCGCTATTGGGGATATGGTCCTAAGAAGGGTTTTTCCAGCCACCCAAGAACCCGGAGTGGGGGTACTTGGACCAAATTGGGAAGGACCATATGAGATCGAGGACGAAATCGGTTCCGGCACTTACAAACTAAAAAGAATGGACGGAACCACCGTCCCAAGAGCCTGGAACGCCGATCACCTCAGAAAATATTACCAGTAGCGAATTAAACTTAGATTTTGTTCAAAGGGTTTGTACCGTCCAAATGTATACCTCCTCTATATTAAATAAAACTGAGTGCCTTAAAAACAAAGTTTCTATGCCACTCAGGGGGGTACTAGGGTATACCGCACGGACAAACAAAAACAAACTAAGTAAAATATCCTGACCCAAAGGGCAGGTCAAAAAGTATGCACAAAAATAAAAAGCATAAGTATAAAAACCCTGAGCCAAAGGACAGGTTAAAATATATAAGTATGACGAATAAAGATCGCATAAAAAATATCCTGGCCCAAAGGGCAGGTCATATACATATAAATGGCCCGGGGACAGGCCTTAAAATATAATTGTCTCCCCTTCAAGCGAAAGCTGCCACCTATATGTAAATTGTTCTAAGGCAGCAGCAAATATGTACAAACAAAAAAGTTATAAAAGAAATGGGTAGAATCTGGGTCAATAATACGCCAGCTCAGTCAGCCCGCGGAGGAAGACGAGGTCCAATCCGTGCCTCAAGCGCAGCATCAAGCTTCTTCTTCTTTTCCCGAAATCTGGCAATCATCTCCTCGGGTTTGGGATAAAAAGTAAGCTTGATACTTTGATCATTGGTGGCCCAAGCCATATAGACACCATCATCAAAGCGCTTCGGGCACCGGGCGCAGGAAACAGGAGAAAGGAGCTCGACCCTCTTGGCCTTCCTGGTGGACTGTTCTTTGAAATCCCTAAGCTCCTTCAACTCCGCAGCTAGAGCGGCCTTGGATTCAATGTCCGACTGGTGAGTCTCCTCTAGAGATCTCACCTTGGCGACCATTTCATCCAAAGCCTCCCTGGCCTCCCGGAGATCTCGCCTGGCCTTCTCAGCAGCCTCGGTTTGAGCCCTTAGTTCCTCCTGGTGCTGGGCCTCCATCCTGTCTCTCCGCTGAGCCTCGTCCCGGATCATGGCCTCCGCCTGAGCCTCCCTCCGTTTGGCCTCCTCTTCCTTGGCCTTGGCCGCTGCCTCCTGGCGCTCAGCAGCCTCCTGGTAGATCTGCCTCTCCGCTGTGAGGTCTTGGAGGACCTTCCTGACGTCATTCATGTCTCCAAAGTCGGACAGAGTGAAGCCATGGTTTATGATGTGCTTGGAGAGGCGGCCTCCTCAAAGAAGAAGTCGAGCCATAACAAAGTATAAGAAAAAATTCCTCAAAAGAGGAAAACAAAATACAAACAACAAAAGGAAACGCAAAAATTGCAAAGTACTTACCACCGTGAGAGAATGGCTGAGGTTCTGGACCTGGAAGATGGAGTTCAGGGAAGCGCAAGTGGCAAACCGCTTGGGCGCGCAACGTGTGAGCTGAGAAGCGAACTCGCCGGTCATCTCCGCGGCAAAGGGAGCCAAGGTAGGCCCTAGGAAGCGACGGAACCAGTCCGATAAGGGGTCCAGATTAAGGTCCCACGGATCCTTGTATTCCGGGTGGTTGATGCTCGCCTCAACCTCAGCTCGCAGAATCCTCCTAAGGGCCTCCACTTCGGCATGCCCCCGGGAGTACTCATCCATAGCATAGTTGTGTTTGGCTATGCGAAGCTCCTGCCTCACCTCGTCCCCCGGAATCGGGGTAAGCTCGATATGGGGGGGAGCAGGATTTTCCTCCATCGGGGAGACCCCGCCATCTAGGCCATGGGCAGGAGTGTCGGCTCTCCGAGGCCTCTTCGGCTCATCCTGGGCAACCATCTTGCCCTTACGCTTGCGAATCAGAGCCACTTCAGGCTCCTCCTCGTCCTCCTCTGCTACCTCCGAAAGGGCTTGAGGCTCTCCTGCACCCTCAACGGCTTCCTCCGAGAAGTCCCACCCTTTCCCTTGGCCTTCTCCCGGAAGCACCTCCTCGTCATCCACTAAGTCAATAGTGTCGGGGGGAGCGCTGGAAGAAACCTTCAAGGAAGGGGCTGGGGGAGAAGAGGTGAAGGCCGGAGGAGCCACGGGAGTATGAACCCCGGCAAGCTGTTCCAGGATAGCATCCATGGAGATATCTGTTTCAAAAAAATAAGCAAGTGTTAGAAGTCCGCAAGGAACCGCTTATACAAGATACAACAAATAAGCTACTCCTACCCGAACTTCCTAATTCGGCCCTAGCAAAGTCCTGTACTTTAATGCTGGCGGCGTCATCTCCGAGATAACTGTCCGAGGGCCGAAACCAGCTGGACGTTATGTAAGCTGATGGACCTAAGGGAATAGGTTCCGAAGGGCCGAAGCCCATCCGGGACCGACCTAGGTAATCTCCTAAGTTCGAAAAGTAAAACTCCTTCAAATGATCCCCCCACCGGGTCAACGGCATCTTAAATTTACGAAGACGCTCGTCGAACCCTACGGGCCTATGACTGGTGTATTCATCAACGGAAGGAACATAGAGAATTATCAAGGGAGACTTACCGCCGGCACCGGAGGTGCTAGCACCGGGAGCACCCGAGTTTGGTTCGGGGGCCGAAGGCTGTGGCCGGGAAGTTTGCTTCTCGGAAGAATCTTCAATACGAAGGGGCCGCACGGCGTAACGATCCCCAATCTCTTCTTGAAGTATCTTGTCAAAAAATTTAGCTTCGTACTTCCCGGACAATGGCTTGGCTCCTTCGCTCCACCGGACTCCCCACGCGAAGTCCTCTCCCCGAGGCAGCCTGGGCCTTAGAGTACGCTTTCTCCTGGGCCTTCCGGTAGAGATAATCTTGGTACTTCTTCTCTGCCGTGGCAATGAGCTCGTCCCGGAAGGCCTTCTCCGCAACCGGCGCCCTCACATTGGGGCAAATGACCCGTGAGAGGTTGGAGTCATCCACGGATTGATGAGAAAGGATAAGTTTGGCCTTTCTGCAATTCTATGTGGTAACCAGGCCCCCGACATCAAGATCGGCGTGGTCATAGGAGGCGAAGGCTTGGGCCCTTCGAAGGAAAGCCTGAGTGGGAAGCGTCCGCTGGTAAGGTGGGATCCGCACCCACTCCGTGAGAAGCTCCGGGTGGTCCACGGCCCTGAACCCGGAAGAAAAGAAAAAGCGGTGGCGGTACTCCTTAACGTGAGTCTGCCTATTATACGGAACCACCCCCTCGTTAGCAGGGTGGATCCGGAACCCATAAAAACCATCCTTAAGTTTGTCCCCTTTCTTGGGGACGGATACAAGTTCATAAAAATATAAAATTTCCGCCGGGCTGGGAGACCCCCAGCCACGGGCGGTGTAAAAAATAAATAAGCCTGAGAGCAGGCGGTAAGCTTGAGGAATAAGTTGGTATGGCGCAAGGCTGACAAATACAAGAAAATTAACAAAGTAATCTTGGAGCGGGAGCATGGCACCGGTCATCAAATGGGTCTGACTCCAAGCCCCGAAGCCGTCATAGTTATGATTAGGCGTCTCCGAGTCACGAGGAGGCCGGTGGTAGGTCCCTGAGGTGGAGGGTTTGATCCCAGCCACATTAATAATGTTCTCCAGCTGGTGAGGACAAGTCAGGGTGGATCGAAGCTCGGCCGCTTCCCAACCAGTTGCACGGGATTTATACCCCTCCTGGGCAACGGGTCCCAGAGAAACCTCTTCCAGCGTGGCCATACCTTTCCCTTTTTTCTTCGAAGATTTTGAGCTAGAAGCAGACATTTTGTGTTCTGAGAAAAACAAAAGGGGAAAAAGAAAAGTCCAGCAGTTAGGTCCCATACCAAACCCTAAATCAAGAAAAAGGGAGTGGGGGTCCCCTAACCGCTGGAAAGAGGCCCCCTCCGGACACGTGTCACATGAGAAACTCTGGAGAGAATCCCTGAACAAGTGTCGGGTGCAGTGAAATCGCAGAAAGTGGTTTTGCAAAAAGAAAAAGAAAAGAGAAAAGCCTTCCTATGCCCTAAGCAACTGTTAAACGAAGAACACATGGCCCTCTTCAAACAAAGCTGTATGACTACAACAGGGGCATGATAATGGCGATTCTACAACTAACGCAGTAAACATAAAGCAGAACTCGAAGAACTTAAACACTCACACACCCAGAAGCCTCTAAGTACGAACCCAGAAAACGAACGAAGTAAATATAAGCATGTTATTATCTAAGGATGCAAGAAACTTACAGTAGATCGTTGAACTGGGGGTACTGAATGTGGTTGAGTGAAAGTTGAGGAGAACTGGCGAAGTCAAACACTGGAAAACTGAATGAAGTATCTAAGTATTAAGACAGTTCGTGCTACTTTGAGGAACTTTCTCTCTGGGAAATTCGAGCAGAAATGGCAAGGAATGGAAAGTAACCGAAATGAAGGAAAGGTGGTGGCTTTTATAGGCAAAAACGCATGAGGAACAGGCGTCATCACCTACCAATCGCACGGTGGGGGAGACACACGATTCGAATTCCCGAAAATCAACGGATCAGATCAATCTACCATTAAGGCGGTGGAAACGTTTGAGTATCCGTCTGACACCATTAATGCGCCGCATCAATCATGGGGCGTGAAACGAATCGACCTCTGCAAAAGCGAATCGCTGCATTTAATGCCATTATCAGACGCACCTCCACGCGCCCCGAGTTCGTATCAGAACACCGAGGAGGCGGCTGGAGACATTCCTGCAAAAAGCAAATCGCTGCATTAAATGACATCATTTAATTTGCCCCCACGCGCTCGAGGCTTGACCTAGGGAAACGAGGAGTCGACCGGAGACACTTGAACAAGCCTTGGTTTATTTTTACTAAGTAAACAAGGCTTGGGGGGTAAATGTTGCTCCAGAATTTGCCCAAAATACGTGGACCAGTCGAGAGGGGACACGTGGATCAGATAACTTGTAAACATTTACTAAGTCTTTGTGCGCCACAAGGAAGCGCTGTTAGCATGGGTCCCGGAGGAGGCACCTGGAGTACAAGGTACTCCAGGAAGCTAGTATAGCGTGAAGGCTCTCCGGGATATGTCAGGTCTCTCCCGAGCAATCAAGTCGCATTTAATGCTGCATGGGAGGAAGCGTGTTGAGACTGTAACACGCAATAAAGTCTGACGGCACAACCCCCGAACAGCAGCGCTACAGTAATGATCATTTAAGTCTAGCGACGGCTACTCTGCGAAGAGTCACGTCAATCACAAGGCAAAAAGGACATTCTTCATAAAAGCCCTATAGCACCTAGGGATTTGACCATGCATCACCCATGGTATATTCATTGGAAATGCCCAACTTTATGGATACTTACAGATACATGTGTAAGAACAATTCTAGGGATTACCCCACCAAAACACTATAAATACCCCCTCAAAGCTCATTTAATGGGGTCGAGAATCTTGGTTTGCAAAAGAGCAAGAAGAGAAAATACTCACCAAGAACATTCTCTGTATTTAAGAGAAAGACATTCTCTCAAGTGTAGAATCTGTATTTAAATACATCCATTAATAACAGAGACTCGTGGACTAAGGCTCATTAACACCCCAACCACGTAAAAAATCTTCATCTCACTTTCTTACAGCTCTTCATTACAATCATATTTTAATAGTTGCCGAAAATCTCGGTCAACAGTAATGTATCTGAACCCTCCACATGTCCATATTTATGAGTTAACAGAAGTGGTAGTAACGGTGTAAGAGAATTGTAACATTAGGTATTTTTGCCTCTAAAAATAAACATTAGGTATTTAATTGTAAAAAATCTGAAACATTAGGTATTTATGCCGCAATTTACCCAAAAAGTATAAGGCTTTCGGTTTTTTTTTTTTTTTTTGAAAAACAAGACTTTCACATATTAGTATTAGCATTAGTATATATTAAATTAGGGAACTAAGGCGAAGCATTTTGATTTTTTTTTTTTTTTATGTTGATTAAGTGATATAATTAGATATAAAATATTTAGAAGTATATATTATGAACAAAGTAACAATTTTGAAGTTAGAAACATAAATAATTTATTTTTAAAAGAAATAAATAAAAGAATTGTAATTTTATGACAAATATTAAAAATAGTAGCATGAACAGATAAATATTATGTGTTTTTATAATAAAATAATAATATTTTTTTAAGTTTAATAAAAAATAAGCTTGTAAATGATAGTATAGTTTTTTTTATTATTATTTAATAGATTATTTACTTTTTTTCTTCAATACAAAAGAAATAACTACAAAAATAGTTTAATATTATTATTCTGAATCAATATTATTAAAGTAGAGTGTTCAAAAAATATTATTGAAGTAAAATAATTTTTTTTGCTCGAATAAATATGCCTGTGTAAAAAATATACATATATATAGATTATAAACTTGTACTTATATCAATAAAATAAGTTTGTATTTAATTGTTAATAAAACATAAATTTTGTTACATACGATGATTTATAAGAAAATTTATATGTTATACCGAATCTATAAATTAAAACATTTATTTTATGAATAATTATAATCTAAAATAGCAGAAATAAGTATAAGAAGTATTGATATATATACATATTTTTTTTAAAGCAATTTGAAAAATAAAATGAAAGAGGTCATATAAAATTAAAGCCTCATTTGAAAATATATTTATTTATATATATACATGTCTAAAGCACAAAATGATGAGAGTGATGATTTTAAAAGAAATCTTAATACAATAATACACAATATTATATAAGAATTTACTTTGTATTGTAACATATAGCATAACATGACAATATAGTTGCACTTCAATGTTGTTGCCCTGAATCTTCATTAATGTTAGTGAATAAGTATATATTGCCATCTCATTTTGTTATAATCTATGAGTTTTTTTTTTTTTTCCTTTTTGTGGAGTTTCATCCCGCTTCTTTATAAAATAATAATTATGTTCTTTTTCGGTCTTTCTTAGTTGTTTTGTGAGTCAAAGCCTTATCATTTGTGTATTTATATTATAAATTAGTCTAGATCACTTGCTTTAAGAACGTTAGTAGCCTCATCACTCAGAATCAAAATTTAAAACAAAAAATTCCATATATATAAATGAAGACAATAAATATACCTACAACATATAAAATAATTTAAATTTAATAATTTTAAAGTTCGAAGAAGCACTAATAAATTAGTAAATTTAAGAAAAAAATACTCAAACAAAACAAAAAAAAAGATGAGATAGTGAGCATGATAGATAATTTACTTTGAATGTCCAAAACAAAAATATCATGTATGAGAATTTTTGATATTCTCTTAGACCAAACATCAAGTAAATTAGAAGTGAAGTCATTTATTTGTGAAATCTTATATACTTATTTAGATAATTTAGATTGAGGATATTATATATTGTATAGTAATACAAATTAATATGATTATAATATTATAATTATAATTATAATAATAAAATGGTATTAAAATGGGAGTTATAAAA
The DNA here is from genome assembly GCF_029168945.1 of Cannabis sativa. Classification (NCBI taxonomy): domain Eukaryota; kingdom Viridiplantae; phylum Streptophyta; class Magnoliopsida; order Rosales; family Cannabaceae; genus Cannabis; species Cannabis sativa. The sequence continues at coordinate 35,268,562 of NC_083603.1, forward strand.
TTGAAAAGACATTCATAATTAATATGTAACTTATGTATGTGTATTTTTTTCTTGGACGAAATATGAAAGTCTCAAAAAATAAGAAAAATAGAAAGAAAAAAAAATTATAAAATGTCATATAAACTAATACAAATTAATGTTATTAGTGATGGAAATACAAAAGAATGTTATAATTATAATCAAAATAATATGAAATGGGAATTATGAAAATAATAAGACACTCATAATTAATATGTAACTTGTATATGTGTATTTTTTTTTGGACAAAGTATGAAAGCCTCAAAAATAAGAAAAGTAAAAAGAAAAAAATTATAAAATGCCACATAAATTTGTTGGTACTTTTCTTTATTTATATACTAGGAAGCAAAGCCGCGCTTCGCGCGATTTTGAAATATTTAAAGAAAATTATATATATTAACATACAAAAATATATTAATTTCATATTTATTTATTAATTTAATATTTAAAAATATATGTAATATGAATGAAGAATTTTTCAATTTAATAATTTTTCACTTTTCATATAATATAATATTGTCAGAACTCATTTTATATTTATATATATACACATGTATTAAATCATCACTTAATATAATTGTTCATCAATTAATTATTATTTGTTTTTAATGTGCCTTTTATTTTTTATAATCTTTATATAGAAAATATATGCGGAACAATACATACCACAACTATTTTTATTTTTTATTTTTATGTCATACGATTATCACAAAAAATAAATTAAAAGACAACAACAATAATGTGATAGAGTTCATAATGATTTAATTTAATGTTTGTTTTTGTTTCAATTATTTTACAATTCAGATTTTAGGGTATAGATTTATAATGATTTATAATATTTTAGTCTAAAATATATATATATTTTTTTTATAACAAATATATATATATATTTTATTATTATTTTTTTTTCTTTCAAAAAAAAAAGAAATTTGTTAGTTAAAAAAATAATTATTTTAGACTAAAATATTCTACACGTGGGCACTTAATAAAATGATGTGACATTATTTTAAATGATGTGCCTTGTTATCTGGCATCCAGCATGTCAGAGAACAGCAAGGTACTTATAGAACTTCTGAAAATGTAACCGAAAGTATTTTTACTGTCAAAATTTTAACTTAAGTATTAAACTGTAACCAAAAGATAAACTTAAGTATTTATGCCGCAAATTACAAATAATGTTGAGTATTGGTACTAGGCACCAAAATGGCTAGCATTTTTTTTTTTTGGGAGAACAAATACTATTATATTAAAATGGGTAGCACTTATTTCATAATCGATTTTACTTATTTTAATTTGGGATATTGGCGGCTAAACCCCCCAAACTTTTGGGTTTGTGACAGTTAACCACCAAAACTCAAATTTTGGCGGCTAAACTACCTGAACTCCACTTCCGTTTTGCTCTGCACACCTCCGTCCAAAAATCACCGTTAAGTGCCACAGTGGACTGTCCACGTGTACACACTTGTACACGTGGCAAATTTTTAGTGGTCCACGTAATATTAATTTTTTAAAAAAATTAAAAATATTATAAAAAATTAAAAAAATCAGAAAAAAAAATTAAAAATATTTTTTTTTACTTTTTTTTTTTTCTTTTTCCTTTTCTTTTCTTTTTTTTTTTTCTATTTTTTCTTCTTCTTCTTTCTTCTTCGTTTTTCTTCTTTTTCCTTGTGGTCAGATTCGACCACCATTACTGGGATTTGGTTCGATTCGGGGTGTTGGGTTCTCGAACTGGAGGAAGGTGGGTCGTCGGGGTTCTTGGACTGGAAGAAGGTGACGGTTGGGGTTCTCGGACTGTAGTGGGCTTTGGGGTTCGAACTGGAGGGGCTTGGGTTCGGATTAATGGAGGGGGCTTGGGGTTCTTGTTCGCACGAAGTAGAGAGGGAGAGAGAGAATACTGGTAGACCTTTTTTTTTTTTTTTTGGAATACTGGTAGACTTAGGTTAGAAATTTTAGGGTTTTAGTTAGAAAGAGAGGGAGAGGGCCTGTAGAAAAACGAAGAAGAAAGAAGAAGAAAAAAAGAAAGAAAAGAAAAGAAAAGGAAAAAGAAAAAAAAAAAAGTAAAAAAAAAATATTTTTAATTTTAGTAATGGTGGTCGAATCTGACCACAAGGAAAAAGAAGAAAAACGAAGAAGAAAGAAGAAGAAGAAAAAAAATTTAAAAAAAAAAAAAGAAAAGAAAAGGAAAAAGAAAAAAAAAAGTAAAAAAAAATATTTTTAATTTTTTTTTCTGATTTTTTTAATTTTTTATAATATTTTTAATTTTTTTAAAAAATTAATATTACGTGGACCACTAAAAATTTGCCACGTGTACAAGTGTGTACACGTGGACAGTCCACTGTGGCACTTAACGGTGATTTTTGAACGGAGGTGTGCAGAGCAAAACGGAAGTGGAGTTCAGGTAGTTTAGCCGCCAAAATTTGAGTTTTGGTGGTTAACTGTCACAAACCCAAAAGTTTAGGGGGTTTAGCCGCCAATATCCCTTTTAATTTAATAAACATAATAGAGAACCCCTACCCGATATATTATATTCTCACTACACACTAAAACGACTACCGTTTCATTATTTATTCTCACTACACACTCGAACCGCTTTCCACTTGAAAACGATCGAAATGGAAGAAAAATAGCAGAGCTTTTCCTCCGAAATGGATCCACCACCTCTCCCACCACTTCCCACCACCTCCGCTGCCTCCATGCAGCTCAACTACACGGACTGCTTCGACTCCTCTCCTCATTCTCGCAATGCGGATACCTGGACGGATGAGCCTCTGCAGCCTGTTCCCGGCGCCAAGCTTCGCCTCATGTGCAGCTACGGCGGCCACATCATCCCCCGTCCCCATGACAAGTCGCTCTGCTACGTCGGCGGCGACACCCGAATTTTCGTTGTTGATCGCCACTCCTCGTTCGCTGACCTTTGCTCACGCCTCTCCCGGATCCTCCTCAATGGCCGAGCCTTCACCCTTAAGTACCAGCTTCCCAGTGAGGACCTTGACTCTTTGATCTCTGTTACTACCGACGAAGATCTCGAGAACATGATTGATGAATACGATAGGACTGCTACGACTTCTCCTCTGAAGCCCTCTCGTTTGAGGCTTTTCCTCTTCTTTGTCAAGCCAGAGACAGTGGCCTCAATGGGGGCTCTTCTTCACGACGCCAAGTCTGAGAACTGGTTTGTAGACGCGCTTAATGGCTCGGGGCTTTTGCAAAGAGGGTTGTCGGATTCAGCCATGGATAATTGTTTGCTGAGCTTAGATGATGGGGTTAGGGGTAGTGATTCTTGTAATGACTTGGAAGGTCAGGGAGACTATTTGGGGGAAAACAACAAACAGGTGGTAGGCAAGAGTAATGCACATGAAGTACAATATTCTATGCCTGATTCGCCCATTGTTGAAAACCATTCCTCATTTGGTTCTCCTTCTTCTTCGCCTTCCATGTCTAATTTGGCCCCTATTCGGGTACGGGTCGAAGAAAATGGTGCCAGAGGTCAGAACCAAAGAGTCGGAATGGAAGAACAATTTTCCAAGATAAGCTTTGCAGGAGCTCCTCCACGTTTCGCTCCGACAGCCCATGGTATCATCTCCGGTGGTCATCAGGTTAATCCTACGTTTATTTTTGGGGAAAATATGAATAAGGTATTGTCGGAAGACGAAATATCGGATCACGGCGATCCTGTTGGGTTTAGGAAACCACCTTTGCCACTGCATCCTGTGCAACCAAAGATGGCTGCCACTGGTGGACATAGTTTGCCTTCTCCGGATTCGGTTGCGAGGTATTCTCTCAAATTGCATGTAACCTCTTGCTTGAAGGTTCTTTTAATTATATTTTCAACTTAGCAATGTCCTGTCTTAGTCAAAGTTATTTCTTTTAAAAGTGAGCTATTATGTGATTATGTTGGTACCTACCGTTAAGAAAGAAAGAAACCACTAAAATTTCTTGAATTTTTTAGTGGATGATTCATGATTGGTGAAAATATAGTTTACTTAATTACGTATTATGTTAAAACATAGATAATAGGGGCATGCCATGATCATAAATTACATTCCCTTATTGTAGAATCTAATGGTCCCACCAATTACATTAAGGTCTGAAATGTATAAACAATAATTTCTTTTTTTTTTTTTTTTTTTTTTTTTTTTTGTTTCTGATGAAAATATACAATTCTATATTGTACCCACTTTGACAGCGATACAAGTAGCATCACATCTGCTAGCTCTTTTTCGAAGCCTATGCATTATCAAGATCAACACTATGTTCCCCATAGAGAAACTAGAGGTCCTCGTAGCCCAAACACTGGGAACAATGATGACTCTGATCCCGGTCCTGGGACCCAACAAAACAAGGATTCTTGCTACCTCACCCCTCAGCAACTTGATCAACATCAATATCATCCACAACAACATCAACAGTTCACGCAATACATTCACCGTCCTTCAGCTAGTCCAGTGCCAATGTCGCCTTACTACCAAGTCTATTCTCAAACACCCCAACACCAACAGTATCATCACCAAATGGATCAGCAATATCCAGTCTATTTAATGTCGGTTCCTCCTCAAACTCAGTCTTACAACATGTCATTCCAATCCAACATGGCTGATACGACAACATCTGGGGTGGCCTCAACTCGACTAATATCATCTCCAAGCCCTAATATGGTTCCTCTCCCTGGCCCAACTTACAAGCAGGAAGGAGTTCCCCCGGTTTACCCTGCTAAGGCTGCTTCACCTGGTTTGGTTGATCCGGCTGCAGCTACAAGCATGTACAAGACTGATGTGGCATCAAATCCTCCTATGGTTCAAATCCCTCCAAACCAGTATCATCAGCAGGCATATGTGGAATATTCTCAAGTGCATCATCACCATTCTCCATCCATTTCCGTCCCTTCAGGTACTGGGAATTACACTTGTGAATATGCCAATTCTGCTGCTCTTGGCCCTGCAAATGAACAGATTTTTTATGCACAACACCCGGCTCAGTCAGCCGCAGCACGTTCCCCATTGCCTTCTCAATATCAGTCAATGACCCCTGCAGCTGCCATAGCATTGTCTGAGGCTGCAAAACAGCTACCTACAGATAACAATACTCAGCATAACAGAACCTCATAACCACTGTAAGCAAGTCATGATGGAAACATCTTTCTGGTTGGTAAAAAATTGGATCTTGTATTAGCTTTTCTTTTATTTAATTTTTCATTGATGTTACAAATTTGTACAGTGCTGTATTACAAATGAATAATAAAGAACATTGTTTTCTTCTTTAGTTCGGGAAGTTGACAAAAAAATTCTCATTTAGTTTATATTAAATTGGGCTCTTTTCATATGTATATATATGTAACTAAAATAATTCTACAATTAAACTCATGTGCTTCCATCAGCCCTAATCATTCAGCCTAACGTGCAACAAAAGCGGGAAACGTGCTCAACCAAAGCCTCCCTGAAAGAAATATGCTTGAGTTCTTCCCTCAAAAGCTAAGCTCAAGGGTGAATCCAGCGATAAGCAGCACATTTGGCTAATTTTTTTTAAATTGAAAAGACGCACCTGAATCCCTTTTTACACATCTCCACGAGCTTCACGCAGAGTTCAGCCCAACAAGTTGCATAAAAAGCTAAAATAAAAGGCTAGCAAGGGCCGAAGTAAGAAAAATGCTTATGACTGAGGCAATCGCAGATAATACTCCCAAGACTTGACCTTGTGAAAAGTCCAAACTCAAAAGAGGACAGTGGAAGACCCTCTTTCACAGAGAAGGGCCACCTCCTGACTAGCTCCAAACAGATAACCTTTCCGAAAGCGGGCCGAAAAGCATCTCGGCCCTGAGAAAGGAAGGCTGGATTAAAAGAAAAACTATTCCTGAGTCAACCAGCAGGCAAACAAGACATAAAGGGAAAAAAGGTTGAAACACTGGCTATTGGAACCAGATGTTTCGAAAAACGCAACCAGCCCCTAAACTGTCTAACATAGCTAGTCTCTAAGAAAGGAACAACAAAAAAATCCTATTCAACTACTAAACAGCCCCCCTGGCCAGGGCAAAGTTAATTGTCTCTGCAGCTGAAAAAGTGTAGTTAAGGAGAAGGATATACAAAGAAAAAAAGAAAAACCAAAATAAACAAATTCAATAAAGGGTTGGTTGGAGAATCATGGCTGCGCACTACCTGACAGAGAGGAAAGACGTGCACCGAACATTCCCTCCACAGTCTCCGTGTAAAGGTCGTGAACGACCTTCATGTTCCGCATAAAGCAGGCTTGGCGGGCACTTTCCCCCTGCAATTGCTGATTGGCTTGCAGTAGGCCCTCAATCTAGAACTTGGTGTCCGTAAGCTCGACCCAGAGGGTTTCGTTGTCGGCACCCAGGTCACGGTTCGACGCCTTAACCCGCTCCAATTCTGTCACCAGCACGCCAACCTCCACGGTGGCCCATTCTGCCAACAAGGCCACCTGTTAAGAAATAAAGCCAAGTCCAAAGGTTGAAATGCCAAAACAAAAGACAAGGGAAGATGAAAAGCAAGCGCTTGGAAAACTTACCCCAACGGCTTGCAGCTTTGCACTGTGAGCCAGCATGAAAGCATCCGCGCTGCTATAGGACGCCAAGGTCTCGATGGGCAATTTCGAGGCGCTCCCGGCCATCTGGTCTAAGAGCTCTGTAGCAAAAGGAGCAGCCTCTCGCCCCAACCTTTAGGCCAATCGGCTCTCCAGAGCCTCGACCTCTACAATCTGCCCCGCTGGAGGCACTACATGCATCTCCTCCGCTAGTTCTGTCTTGCAGACTGCCGACATCACGACCGTTTGTCGAAAGATTTGTAGCCTCTTCGACTCTAGATGCCCTTTTCAGGGTCTTATTTGCCTCCTTCTCCCTCTACATTTCAAGAAGGTTTAAGGGAACTGCCCTCCTAGGGAAGGTGAACCACACGGTAGGCGTTTTGGACGAAGCCGGGGGAAGAGACTTGGGCTGGCCCGACCTCAGTTAGACATAAGGGGAGCAGAGTGATCCCTCGATCCCCCTATGCCGAAGTCCAATACCACGAGCTTTTGCCTCTTTCTGGCAGAAGAGCTACTCCCTGCCGTCTCAGACAGTTCGACCTTATTTGGAACAGACATGGTGTACCTGTCCACAAATTGGCACAACAAAAAGAAAAAGGTCATGGCTCGACCCCAGAATGCCTAGGAGCAACATCGCTGATCCTAGAAGCAAGCGCACCATTCAAGGCACCCTCCAAAGCTCTTAAATAGATAAACAAAAGAACTTACCAATTGCAGGAGGGATGTCATAATCAAAGTCTCTGGTGCAGTGTAAGTGACGGAAAAACACAACTAAGAAAAAGAAAACTCAAAAGTTATAACTTGACGGGCAAGAAGAGTGAAAAATGAATCGACGGTTGAAAGTATTTATGGGACGACTAGAAGGGATACATTCCACACGAAGCAGACATTTCGATTCGCCTTAAGAGGTATCCGACATTTAGACGTGAGGAGTTCAAAGGAGATCTCACTTCCCAATGGATGACTCCCATCATTACATGCATCGTAAAGAATACTCAGTAAATTAAAAAATTGCCCGAGTCCAATCATCGCCGTTTTGAGCTTCCTATAGAATACGCATCCAGTACGCAAGCGAAACCCAAAGGTCAACATTTAAAACCCTGACAAAAAGACAGAAGAAATCATGCCTCCTACATAATGGCACTTCAGTTTCGCTGCTGGTGACGTAGTGCATTAAAAACTTTTCATAAGTCCCATGTGCGCAGAGATCCGTCAGGAGAGGGTACTGCAAGCTCCCGGACCATGGTATGTCCTGGAAGCTTAGGGGTAAATGTTATCCGTATTTTTTACAAGGATGACACGAGGATATTAATCAAGGAGTCATTAGGCCGCCAAAGAGCCTCATTCAACGCCCCAGGTGGATAAAGGCGCCAACCTCGCGAGAGAGGTCTCCGTGAAAGGGAGTCTCCCTAAATACTGGCCACAGTCACCCGTGGGCTAATGCCTTGCTTTGCTCTGGAAGACGAAACCTTTTGCTCTTGCGAAGGGAATGGATCTTTTCAAGACAAGATGCCTCAGTCCGGGGTATGCCTTTGATCCGAGGAAGCTCAGCCCACACGTGTCATGCTACGAATTGCTAGTATAATGTCAGAGATTGTCTCCAACACCACGCTACCATGCAGAGAATGTGCATCCTTATGTACCGCGTAGAATGATCCAACGACTAGGTGCGGGGGTAATTCAAACAAGAAAAGTCGTAGAACGACATGCATCCAAAGTACTGCCGATACAACTAGTGCATTACGACATCAGTAGAAGACCACATGGAAAATATGCCACCTACCAATCCAACGGTGGGGGTTCTCCCTTATGAAGATCCATCAACGACGGTCCTTACGAGGGAATCGACCTATAAATACCCCCAAAGACACACAAGGCAGGGGATCCGAACTTCGACTTCCTCTCCTTTGACTCACCTTTTGACTCTTCACCTTAAGATTAAAGGGGAATCCTTTGTAAACACATTACTGTAACCCTGTTATTAACTCCAGAATATTGCTACTAAGCTTCCTCTTCTTCGAGAGGAACACGGTAGATCAGAGTAAAGTCCATCTTTTCTGTATTTGTATCAACATTCACCGGTCAAAGAGCCCAATAAAAGAAATCGTGGACTAAGGATAATTAACGCATGAACTACGTAAAAATTGGTTGTCTATATTCCTGCCATTTGCGTTTTTATTACTTGCATAAACTCAATAGTTATTTGGTTGCCGAAAAACTCAGTAAACATATTAAAATAAAGGTCTCCAAATCGTTTGGACCAGCCTACTTACAACTTATTAGCTCATACGCTAAATAAACCCTACTTAGAGTGTTATCACGATTCTCATATAATCACAACCTTCCAAACATATTTATCAAACATTGTTAAAATAAATAAAAAAAATCATATTTATCTCAAACACTTTTATTTGAAGAAAACTTGTATAGACCTCACTTTAGATCACTCACAATAATTTTTTTAAAATAGAGAAACTTTACAAAATTTAAAGAATCATGTTAAAAATAGGCTAGAGAAGATACTCAAAACATTTTTTACATTTTAAATTTTTTTAAAATATACTTTTCATACTCTATATTTATAGAATACTATTCATTAGTCTAAATATATTTTATTAATTATTTTTGTATAGAGATATGTGTACATACAAATATTATATATATATATTTATATATATTTTAAAAAAATATAATAAAATTTTGAGAAAATAAGATTTTAGTAATTTATTTTAAACAAACTTATATATAATATTATGTAAAAGTATATTTTAAAATACATAAAATAAGTTTTAATAATATATTTTAAAGAATATATTAAAAAAAATTTGAAAGTGCTCGTAAACTTTTCATTCACAAGTATTTTTTTTTTGTTTCTTTATTTATTGGATTGAAGTACTTTTTTGGAAGACAAAAAAAGTGGTTTGTGTCAAGGTGATGATGCATGAGCTGGAAACATATCAAAATTTACGCTACAGATCCAATCTATGTGATAAAATGTGGAAATGTAACATGAAATTTTACAGAAAATTGAACCAATCACATGCAAATCCCTCGATACTTGTGCGTGATTTTAACGCTGCCAATTTGATATTGGCTGGTTGTTACTAAAAAACAACCAAAATCCCCATTCACTTTGCTTCACCTTCAGTCTTCACATATGAGATGCATGTTACATGAAAGCACGGCACAAAAGAGGAAGTATCGGATAATTATGCAAGTGTAAAGTGTTGTACTATTTGTTATTCAACAAATAATATAATTTAAGATTAAAGTAACATATTATTTAACTTTCAAAAAATATATTTTAAAAAAGATATTATATATTATTGAGGATAATAATATTAAGTTATATATTAATATAAAATTCTTACACTTTTTTCCTACCTATTTTATTTATATATTTTTATTTTAAATAATATATACATCACGGCCGTTTTAAACATTTTCGAAGTCCTGTTTTAATTTTAAAAATTAGATCTCTAAGAAAAAAAATGCAATTTAATAGTTTTAAATATTATCATACGGTTATATATTTTACAAAATACAAAAAAAACACGAACTATTTTATTAAACTTATTAGTGATTCCAATAAAGTTTCAAAAAAATAATAACAAGAAGTAATGAATTTTTTTTTTCTTAAAAGCAGTAATGGAATTGAAAATGGACTTTGAAAATTGAAAATAGACTATAAAAGGCTTTGATACAAGTTGTTAGCCCCTTGAAGAATAAAGTTAAATAAAAACTTAAAAAGTATTAAAGAAACAATATATTGGGCCATTTATTTTTTAGGAGCTCTATCCAGTAACCCAACTTACACAACTATATGGTCGACCATGATATACATGCTTATTATATTTAAAATATTTTATAAATTCATATTAAAAAATTTATAGTACAGTTAACTTAGATACAAAAAAAATATTTATAAGTATTAATTTGTGAATAAGTTCAACATACTCAAGAAAATTAAAATTATATACATAATATTATTTATTATTGTTAATTTTATTTTTGGCATTTTTAGATTAGCAAAAATATTTTATAAATTGATTATTCATTTTCGAGTGAGTTGTGTATTTTATTTCTATAATTTTGTATTTATATTGATTGAATTATATAAGGTAAGAAATATGATTTGCTTTTCTATTTATGGAAAGTAAGCCATAAATAGTAAGTTTGATGATTTAACTAATATCTATCTATCCTACTGTGTATATCCGATCATTTGTAAGTTTTTTAAAATGTTTGATTAGATTTCTTGGGCAAAAAACTGAACCAAGACTTTCCTTTTCTATAAAAGGACAGTCACACTTACTGCTCACGATTCTATAGGTACGGAAGCAGATTTTCCTGAGTTGATTGAAAATTTATTTTAGAGAATTATCTAGTGAGTTATGGTCTTTTTCAGACCGTGTATGAGCTCTCAATAAGGTGTATTTTGATTATAAATACATCTTATAGCAGCTAGGTTTTGTATCTTTTTCATTCACTTTAAATTGTATTTATATCTTTAGAAAAAAGAGTCTTTGTTTTGTAGAGAACATGTTATTCGTCTCTCTCTGTGTGTATTTATGAATTTTGTATTGTCTTGAGTCCGTAATCAAGTCTTCAAAAGAAGAAGAACATAGTGCTACTTTCAGGAGAAGCTTCTACAAGCTTTTGGGAGATAGCTTTTCAAGTCTTGTCTCGGAAGGGAGCAAGCACTCTTCAAGAAGATCAAAGGGAGTTCGGGCACTTGAAGTTTCAACAAGATTCGATTAGACGGTAGAATACATCAAGCGTGCAGCATACAATAAGAGGGAGTCTATTTATGCATAAATCAATTACTTTATATTTTTGAGATCTATCTAATGAATCCTATCTCTGGGCGTGGTCCCATGAACTACTTACAATCTGCAATAATTATTGAAACTACATACAAAAATCTTGTGTGTGTATTTATGAATTTTGTATTGTCTTGAGTCCGTAATCAAGTCTTCAAAAGAAGAAGAACATAGTGCTACTTTCAGGAGAAGGTTCTACAAGCTTTCACGAGATAGCTTTTTAAGTCTTGTCTCGGAAGGGAGCAAGCACTCTTTAAGAAGATCAAAGGGAGTTCGGGCACTTGAAGTTTCAACAAGATTCGATTAGACGGTAGAATACATCAAGCGTGCAGCATACAATAAGAGGGAGTCTATTTATGCATAAATCAATTACTTTATATTTTTGAGATCTATCTAATGAATCCTATCTCTGGGCGTGGTCCCTTGAACTACTTACAATCTGCAATGATTATTGAAACTACGTACAAAAACCTTGTGTATTTCTATAGTTTTCACAATTTGTTTTTTGGTTTATTATGGAGTTACAAAATTATGATCTATAGCTATAGAATAATTGTTTAAGTACTAATTTTATTATTCTGCATTTAATTAAAAAAATTAAATAAATTGGTAATATTGAAATAAAAAATTTCAATTGGTATCTGAGCTTGTCACTAAACTCTTAGTGGGATCTTGAGATTATTTTATTCCGTTTCATTTATTTTTTGTAAGATGTTGATGTTTGTAGAAGAAAGCTCCATTGCACGACAACTCCTGTTGAATAACTTGAATTATCCATATTGGAAGGTCTATTGAGAGCATTCATTAAGTCACAAGATGAGAAGGCATCGCAGACTATAATTACAAGTTGGTCTCGACCTACTGAAAATGATGATGAAGGTAATGCTAAGACAAAACCTGAACTTAATTGGACTATTTAAGATGACAAATTTTCTAGTGATAATAATAAAGCTTTGCACGATATTTTTAATAGTGTTGGTAAAAGTTTTATTAAATTTATATCATCTCGTGAATCTACAAAAAAAGCGTGAGAAATTCTTTAAACTCAGTTTGAAGGTACCACTAATGTAAAGAGATCACATTTTACCATGCATTTTTTTTAAATAGATATTTAAGTTAGTTGAAACCTAATTTTTTAAATTTATAGGTTTAATTTTTTTTTTTAAATTTTATTTATTTGTTTTATTCCAAAAAACATTATTTATTTATATTTTTGAAATTAATTAAGTAATTTAAATTAAATAAATCCTATATCCAACTATCCAACTTGTTACATGCTTGTGTGTTTTATACATTGTTTAATTATTAAACTATGTTTTTATAAAACCTATTATTGTTTGATCTAAATTGCAATGGTTAACTTGTTGACAGATCCAATGATTTGATTTCAACTAATGGTTCAATTGTCAATAGGTCAAATAAATAATTTGTAACAGGTAAATTTTGCAATCTTCTTTCATCTGTGTATAAACCTAGTAATATGATAGGATCCATCCAAATCAGTGTGCCTGTGTGAGCCTATATGTTTGTTTTGGGCTTGGATGCATATAGGTAGCCCATTTAATTTTGTAATTAAAATGGACTAGGTTGCTAAATAAAATGATCACTTTTGATAGATTTTATTTAGGCCCAATTAGTATTTGGGCCTATTCAATTAATAACAGTTGTTCATTTTAAGGTTAAATTCCTCTCTTTTGGGCATTCTGTTAGAGTTAGGGGGCCATAGCAGTGGATACGACATACTGAACTCAGCCCTCCCTCACATGAACAACCCCAACTGTGAAGGCCCATTTGTTTGATTTGAATAACCGTTCTAGGTTAATTAAACTAGTTTAACCTAATAAAATTGATTAGCAACATAACTAATTTCAAAATATATGAAATTAATTTTTCATTTGAATGTTTTGAAATTAATTTAAGAAAAACACACTTAGTTTAATGAAACTTTTTCAAGATAAACTATATGTATTTTTCTTGTATTTAATTTAATAAAGAATGATAACTAATTAGAATCTTCTGATGCTTAATTATTTAATATTTCATTAAATATTTTTTTTAAGTTGCTAATTAGTTATTTATAACTAATTTTTGAATCAACTTGAATTTGAATTTTTTGAAATTCATAATTAAGCTGAGGGATCCTAGGAATTAGTTGTTGAAAGATTCTTTGAGTATTGTTTTAAGTTGAAAGTTAATTTTGGATCAATTTATAGTGGAATATTTTTCAAATTAAGTGGTTAGTAACTTAATTTGTTTTTTAATTAATTTTTTTTTTGAAAATAATTTAAGTTGGAAATTTAGTTATTTTAGAACAACTTAAATTAGATAATTTTCAAATATTTATTTGATTATATTTTAATTAGTTTATTTTTTTTTTCGAATGTTATATATTTATATATAATTTTGAAAAATTAAATATTAAAAATTAAATTAAAGTTGAAAATTGATTTTTTAATTAATTTTGGACCAACTTTAAATTAATAATTTTTATTATTAAAATATAATTAAATAAATGATTAAATAAAAATACATTTTTTTTAATAATTATGTTTAATCAAGAGACATCGATCTCCATTGTTGGTTCTACATAGTTCTTGTTTTAGTGAGTAATCATCCCTAATGGATGAATGTTCATTAGCAATTTAACGCCGTAGAATCTTGAAGATAAGTATTATTTGTAAGTGTTTTATTTTTAGTATGGATCACCCTAATGGTGGCGACTATTAGTAAGGCTTACAAAAGTATGAAACAATGGTGGAGGCTCATGAAATAGGAATGACCTTGACCCTCGCCTAAACGGGACAACGTCAGATTCTCTTTTCGATCGAATAAAAGGTTGCTAGAATGTTTGTCATTTTAAATGAGTTGACTATTCTATTCAATGGATGATGCTTTGACTCTTGCCTAAATGGGAAACTGTATCAGTTTGTTGAAAACCTTGGAAAATAAAGAATATGTTTGATTTTTGGTATTTTTATAAACATATTTGTTATACTTGTTATTAACTAAATTTGTGTATGAATTTATTAAACCAAATGATTTACTTCTGTTTATTGATATTTGTAGTGTCAAAATGAGCAACCCACACCGCGACCCACTCCTAGTAAATGCCTTTGAAAATGAACTCTATAGTGTGAAAATGCTCCCTCGAAAGAGCATTAACTCACACTTGTTAATGATGAATCTGAAATTCCAGAAAGCAAACTTGCATGAATGGAATTATCTAGACAACAATGGGTTCAGTTCATACTTAATAGTCTTCCTTCTGAGTATAATGGATTTGTTGTATCTTATATGATCAACAATTTTAACTCTTCCGACATGGATAAGCTAGAAGCAGAATTACGAGCTTATGAACGAAACTTGATTGCAACGCCGCCTCCTGGATTTGCAAACTTGTTTAAGAGAAAAAGAATTAAGGATGAAGCTTCAAACAATGCTGCTTCTTCAAGTACAATTGATGGTAATACACTTCAATGTTCAAATTGTAATGAGAAGGGACATCAAGAAGAACGATGCCCCAGACTTCTAAACAATTCGAATGAAGGTAATTCTTTTGTTTTTGAATCATGTGTTTTAGAGAATGACAAATCCTTTTGGATTGTTGATTCAGGATCTACTAACCATGTTTGTTCTTCATTCCAGCTGCTTGAAACTTGGGATTATCTTAATCCAGAGGAGTTTAAGCTCAAAGTTGGAAATGGCGAGTTAGTATTGGTCCAAGCTAAAGGAAGAGCCCGCCTCAAGTTTCAGAAGAAATTTTTAGTCTTAGACAATGTTTTGTTTATTCCTAATTTTAGTAGAAACTTGATTAGTGTTTCATGTTTACAAACAAAATTTTATAAATTGAATTTTTCGAGTTCTAATTGCACAATTTCTCGTAATGGATTTCAATTATGTGTTGCTCACATGGAACAAGGCCTTTATGTTTTAAGACCGGAAATACAAATCGCACTTAACAATGAACTTTTCAATGTTGCTAAACTTAAAAACCATAAAAGAAAAGAGATTGATAATGATGATAAAACTTATCTATGGAATTTATGATTAGGTCATATAGGCTATGACAGACTTCATAGGTTAACCAAAGACGGTCCATTGAAAAATGTCGTCTTGGGTGAACTACCAGTATGTGAATCTTTCCTAGAAGGAAAAATGACCAAACTTTCTTTCTCTGTAAAGGGAGAACGTGCCAAACAACCCCTTGGGTTAATACATTCAGATGTCTGTGGACCCTTAAATGTCAAAGCCAGAGGCGGTTATGAGTATTTTGTCACTTTCATTGATGATTTCTCTAGATATAGTTTCATTTACCTAATGCAAAAGAAATCTGAAACGTTTGAAAAGTTTCAGGAATTTCATGCTTTGGCTCAAAACCAATTAGGTAAAACATTAAAGATCTTGCGAACTGATAGAGGTGGAGAGTATATGGATATGCAGTTCAAAGATCATTTAATTGAACTTGGAATTGAATCTCAGTATATAGCCCCTAGCACTCCACAGCAAAATGGAGTAGCAGAAAGGAGAAATCCCACACTTTTAGAAATGGTTAGGTCTATGCTGAGCTATTCAACTCTGTCTACGTCTTTCTAGGGATATGCTATACAGATGGCAAATGACATTCTAAATGTTGTACCATCTAAAGCAGTTCCTAAGACACCTATCGAAGTATGGAATGGTCGTACACCTAGTTTACGCCATTATAGAATTTGGGGGTGCCCTGCTCATGTCTTGAGAAAGAAAGAAGGAAAACTAGAATTGCGAACTGAAGTTTGCTTGTTTGTCGGAAATTCTAAAGAGACTAGGGGTGGACTATTTTATAGTCACAAGGATAACAAAGTGTTTGTTTCTACAAATGCTACCTTCCTTGAAGATGACTATATTAAAGACTTCAAGCTGAAAACTAAAGTTGTGTTAGATAAAATGCTTTCAGGTATAACTCCATCTGATGTTCCATCCTCTTCTACTCAAGTAGAGGATAATCCAACTCCCTCAGTTGAAACAACACAAGATGTCACCGCTCATCGTCGTAGTGGGAGGGTTTCTACTAAACCATCTCGTTATGGCTTGGATGGTGAAATCAATATGGTCGTTAGTGATAGTATTGATGACGACCCATTAACCTACAAACAGGCAATGGCAAGTCCCGAACATAAATAATGGTCAGCCGGCATGGATTCAGAAATGGATTCCATGAAAAAGAAAAAAGTCTGGGAATATGTACACGCACCCGATGACTATCGTCCAATTGGATGTAAGTGGGTCTACAAAAAGAAAAGAGGCGCTAGAGGCGAAGTGAAAACTTTTAAAGCTAGACTGGTCGCCAAGGGCTATACCCAAAGAGAATGCGTGGACTATGAAGAAACTTTTAGTCTGGTCACCATGCTCAAATCCATCCGAATTCTTCTCTCCATAGCAACTGCTTTCGATTATGAAATTGGCCAAATGGATGTCAAGACAACCTTCCTTAACTGAATTCTTGAAGAAACCATCTATATGGAGCAACCATAAGGCTATGTGTTGGGTTTTATGCCCTAAATAAAACTCCTTACAATATGATTAGTTATCAATATAAGAAATTTGAAGTGATTTATGTTTGCATGAATTTTACATGCTAATGGTTTAATATGTTTATTACATCTACACACAAAATCAGTTAAATCCAGATCATATGTTTATTCACAATTAAAGTATCGTCAACACAGTGGAATGTGATTGTGATCACATGAATCAAAAGACTAAGTCCCTGTTTCATCAGTGTTTTGGATTTGCACTAATGTGATAATCAGCGACGATGTATACTTACACTTGGAGTAAGTGTTATGTTCTTTCCATGACATTAGTAAAGTATACTAGTTTCGAATGTATGGAGTATATATTGGATTGGACCGATATTGCAACTTAGTTAAGGTATTATAAACTTACCGTTATATCTTTCCAAGTCAATATCAATAGTTGATCTTAAGATTAAAAGAATCTAAATCCTGATATTCTTAGGCTCAACTCAGGAGTGCTATTCATGTTCTTTGATTTATTAGTTAAGCCTACTTTTGGGTCAGGGTGATACGTATATTTTGGGAACATGATAGTATGATTGAGTGGGACTGCTGAACATAAATATGGAATCTATAGCTTCTACTGGTGTATAGAAGTCAAGTGATGATTCCCTTCGAGCTTAGCAAATAGAAGTAAATGGATGAGCTCTTATTTAAGTGACTAATTCTTAGATCACTAAACACCATTTACAGGTAGCTAAGTGTTTTAAGGGGCAAAATACATTAAGGGGTGAGAACGGTAAAATTATCCAATCTCGATGTAAATCATCTATATAGAGGATCTTTGATCACAATAAGATTATAACAATGGTTAAATAAGATAGCATATTTATATCGTGGAACATATAATATGCTCTATATAAGTCTGAGAGTGCAATTCTAAGTTCTAAGAGTGGATTCAACGAAGAATTAATAAGTAGGAATTTACTTAGTAAATTCGGTTCACTTATTGGAAGCTCAGCATATAGATTTATGGTCCCCATTCTAGTTGAGAACATACTGCTTGTAAGACTCAATAATTGATTTGTGATTAGTCAATTATAATTCTAAAATTAGACTATGTCTAATTTGTGAATTTTCACTAAGCAGGGGCGAAATTGTAAAGAAAAGAGATTCTAGGTTTATTTATTTATTAATGGACTTTATATGTCTAGTTAATAATTAAATTAAATGACAATATTATTTAATAATCTATTTTAGTTATTAAATAATTAGTTTTGGCGTTTCAATGGTTAGAATTGGAAAATTGGCGTTTTTGAGAAAATAGAAATAAAATTTGTTAAAACTGCAAAACTAAGTGGGGCCCATTACTTACACCTTGGCCGGCCACCTTATGTGGTTTTTCAAATAGATATTTTCATTATTTTAATGCCAAATAATTCCTAACCTAAACCTAGTAGTTGCCTATAAATAGAAAGTGATGGCTTAGTCAAAATGATAACTTTGAATAACCTTTTCTGTCAGAAAATTCTCTCTTCAGAAAAACTGAGCCTTCCCTTTTCTATACCTTGGCCGAACCCTCTCTCTTTTCTTCTTCTATATTTCAAACCTTAGTGATAGAGTAAGTGCCCACACACAGCAAGTGGTAACTCAATCATAAATTGGAAGACTGTGAAGGATCAAACTCAAAGAGAAGGACATTCGGGCTCAGATCTTGATAATACTCTGCGACAGAAAGGATACAAGGGTCAGAGATCTGACTGCAAGGAGACATTAATTCCGCTGCATCAATGTGAGGTTTTCTTAACTTTATATGTTTTTATTTTATCGTTTTAGAAAGTTCATACTTAGGGTGTTAAACAACATACTTGTGAGTAGATCTAAGTTCATATCGTTTTAGAAAATACAACCCTTCATTAAATAATGAGCTTTATTATTATAAGGATATTTGATCTCCATTGTTTGTTTTACATAGCTATTGTTTTAGTGAGTAATTCTCCCTAATGGAGGAACGTTCATTAGCAAGTTAGCACCGTTTAATCTCGAAAGATAAGTAATCTTGTAAGTTTTTTATATAGTTTATGATCACCCTAATGGTGGTGACTGTATAAGACTTGCAAGAATATGAAACAATGGTGGAAGCTCATAAGATAGAATAGCCTTGACTCTCGCCTAAACGGGACAACGCCGATTCCAATCTTGATCGAATAAAAGGTTGCTAGAATGTTGATCATTTTAGATGAGCTGACAACTCTATTCAATGAATGGTAGCTTTGACTCTCGCCTAAACGGGACACTGATATCAGTTTTTTGAAAACCTTGGAAATTATTTAGGATTGTATGTTTTAGTATTTTCACTTGTCATTCCTACTTGCTATCTGCTTCATAATTTCTGAATTGTGTATGAATTTGTATTGAATCATGTTATTTTCTGTTATTAAATTGTAGTTTAATTTCGAATCTTCATTGTTGGTCTAACTTGGCTTGTTTTTCTAATGAGATAAATCCCTAATGGATTTTCACCATTAGACTAACATAATAATGTTAGATCTCGAAAGATAAATATTGTATATGCAACATCTAGCTGTTCATCAATTGATGACACCTTAGACTAGTATTTTACAATATGAAACAAGAAGATTGTATAAATAAGATTACTTTGACTCTCGCTAATCGGAGCATCGTTGGATTCTTATTTAAAACGAAATTATCCTAATTCCTCTTAGCTTATTCATTTCGAATTAGCTCAATAGCATATCATTGGATGAATGGTCTATAAATCATATAAAGTCATATTTTCTCTTAAGAAATTAGATGACGCATATGATTATATTCCCGAAATTTTATCCCAAAATGATATAAATCCTCAATCTTAGAAATCTCTTACTTGTATAGGCAAATCATAGAGTAAGATTAGTAGTGGTGGTCCAAGAAAGAATTACTCATTATACAGTTACACTTTCACAAGTGTTTCATAACAATTTTTTTTCAATGGATTTAAACTGTATGAGTTTAGTATTCTGTGACCAGAATCCACTTGCACTATTCTAAGAACTCTTTGATGTAACTACACCTAAGTTATCAAAAGATACAACCACATATTTTATAAATCTATGGCATTTGTATCTTGTTCATAGTGGTTTTGACAAGATCATTCTCTGCAAAGAGTTAATATGCCTATATCCACTGAAATTAAGTTCATCTCATTCGCAGATGGATGTACAATTCAGGGGTGGATATGAGTTTTCGTTGTATTCTTAAAACGATTACTCTAGATTTTACCTTATGCAAAAGAAATTTGAAATATTTGAAACATTTCATGAATTTCTAGCAATGGTGAAGGTAAGTGGTTAAAGATCTTGCGAACTGATAGGGGTGGAGAAAAAGTTAATAGATATGCAGTTCAAAGATCATTAATTTGATTTTGAATTATATCCAAACTTACCTCCCCAGAAATTCGAGTTGCATATTGATGATTAGTTACTAGTCGTTGCCTAAATCCTTCTATGGTAATATAATTTCAGAATGATGCAATGGTTGTATACTTAATGTAAATCATTACTAGATTCATGGATGACCTAATCAAAATCTTAAGAAAAGCTAAAACTGCTAACCCTGGTTTGCATGTTTGTTAGCTATCCTAAGTGATTAGGCTGGACCATCCTATAGTCATTAGACAAGAAAGTGTTTGTTTAAACAAATACTACTTTTCTAAGAAAATGACTAAGTCTGAAAATAAAGTAGCAAATAAAGGAGATATTTTTTCTTGATTCCAAAAGTGTTCTATCATCTTATTTTACAAGATGATCCCACTGCCTCTGTTGTCTTAACACAACTGAAGAGGTCTATACCATTTAGTTTTCTTAGACATAATTCACGGTACCTTATTGTAGTGGGAGAGTTTCTAGGAACTCACCTTCTTATAACTTGGAAGACACTAGTGATTAAAATCCATTGTGAGATTAAACAAGTAATGGATTGTCAAGATAAAAAACTAAGAAGAAAGCCAAGAGAACTATGGTTTGATCCATTCACATGGAGTAACCTAAAGTTTTCTATTACAAGGACATGAAAGGAAATTTTCGTTCATAAGTCTATTCAATGGACTTAACAAAACTTCTTGTTCCTAGTATTATAGGTTTGAGTTTATCTGAACCTATGGCTTGTGGTAAACCTGGTAATTACTTACTCTAATGCAAGCATGAGATGCTGATGCATTTTCTTTCCAATGGAAATCTATAGAAGCTTCACAACTTCTTAGATATAGATTTTAGTTATCTAAGGAAAAGTTTCAAGTATTCCAGAAAAGATAAAGCCATGAAAGAATTCTTAAGTCAACAGTGAGAGGTCTCAGATATGCTTTAGTATGCCTTAGACCAGACACCTGCTATTGAGTGGGAGTAATGAGTAGGTATCAGATTAATCCAGGAGAAGAACATTGGAAGACAATCAAGTAAATCTTAAGATTAAGAAGAGGAACTGTATGTTAGTCGATAAGTGTGTGTTTAAAACTCTTAGACTACACCACATCAGATTTCAAGACTTGCCTGTGTGCTAGAAAGTCTGCTGATGAGATGGTGATTACTTTGGGGGTGGCGTAGTGATTTTGGAGAAGTGTAAAAACCTATCTGAAATCTCTTGGTCTACTAGAAAGAGACTGAATGTTAAAAGTTGCAGGAAAGATACTTATTCAGTCTAAGGAAAGTTCTATACTTTTATGGCAACGTTCCAACTTGCCTTAACTACTAGGGTTACTTCGTGAATAACCAAAGAGTAGTTGCCAAAAGTATAGAATCCAGTATCCCAAGAGAGTAGACATATGGAGAGGAATTTCACATTATCAAGGATTTTGTGATTAAGGAAGAGTAATGGTGGAGAAGAGGTTGTGTTTAATTCAACCTATCAGATCCTATTACGAGGAGTTTACTACTATTACACTTGATTTGTATATCAAGGTGTTAATGATTATTTGAAATGCACTTTTTGTTTTATATTAGTGCAAGTGGGAGTTTGTTGGGTTTTATGCCCTAAATAAAACTCATTTCATATAATCAGATTTACTTATTAATAAAGATCAGAAATAACATTTTATGTTGCATGGTTCACATGATTTATTTCATGATTATATGTATATAATGTATGAATTCTTTTTAAGTCTAGAACATATGAGTTGGTTAAATATTATAGTGTTGTCAGCACAGTGGAATATAATCTTTATTATATGTTCAAAAGTTTATTCCCTGATTTGTCAGAACACTGGATTTAGACTGACATGGTATAATCAGCGATAGGTATTCTTACACCTTGGAAAAGTGTTATGTCCTTTCCAGGATATTGGCAAAGTTTACCAGTATCGGATGTATGGAGTATACATCGGAAGGGACCGATATTGAACTTTGATTAAATATATTAAAATTTACCGTAATATCTATTCAATTCAATATCACCTGTTGATCCTAGATCTAATGATCTTAATCCTGATATGGTTAGGTTCAATCTCAAGAGTGTTATTCATCATCAAAGAAGGAGAAAAGAAGATCCAGGTTCAGATCTTGGTGATGCTCTGCTACAGAAAGGAATCAAGGGCTAGAGATCTGAACGGAAGGAGTCATATTATTCCGCTGCACCCACTGTAAGGTTTTCTAAACTTTATATGTGTTTATTTTCATTGTTTTAGAATTAATATTAGGTTGTTAATCCAACATACATGATAGTAAATAGATCCTGGTAAAATATTTCCAACATAAACACCATTTACAGGTAGCTAAGTGTTTTAAGGGGCAAAATACATTGAGGGGTGAGAACGGTAAAATTATCCCATCTCGATGTAAATCATCTATATAGAGGATCTTTGATCACAATAAGATTATCACAGTGGTTAAATGAGATAGCATATCTATATCGTGGAACATATAATATGCTCTATATAAGTCTGAGAGTGCAATTCTAAGTTCTAAGAGTGGATTCAACGAAGAATTAATAAGTAGGAATTTACTTAGTAAATTCGGTTCACTTATTGGAAGCTCAGCATATAGATCCATGGTCCCCATTCTAGTTGAGAACATACTGCTTGTAAGACTCAATAATTGATTTGTGATTAGTCAATTATAATTCTAAAGTTAGACTATGTCTAATTTGTGAATTTTCACTAAGCAGGGGCGAAATTGTAAAGAAAAGAGATTCTAGGTTTATTTATTTATTAATGGACTTTATATGTCTAGTTAATAATTAAATTAAATGACAATATTATTTAATAATCTATTTTAGTTATTAAATAATTAGTTTTGGCATTTAAATGGTTAGAATTGGAAAATTGATGTTTTTGAGAAAATAGAAATAAAATTTGTTAAAACTGTAAAACTCAGTGGGGCCCATTACTTACACCTTGGCCGGCCACCTTATGTGGTTTTTCAAATAGCTATTTTCATTATTTTAATGCCAAATAATTCCTAACCTAAACCTAGTAGTTGCCTATAAATAGAAAGTGATGGCTTAGTCAAAATTATAACTTTGAATAACCTTTTCTGTCAGAAAATTCTCTCTTCAGAAAAACTGAGCCTTCCCTTTTCTATACCTTGGCCGAACCTCTCTCTCTCTTTTCTTCTTCTATATTTCGAACCATAGTGATAGAGTAAGTGCCCACACACAGCAAGTGGTAACTCAATCATAGATTGGAAGACTGTGAAGGATCAAACTCAAAGAGAAGGACATTCGGGCTCAGATCTTGATAATACTCTGCGACAAAAAGGATACAAGGGTTAGAGATCTGAGTGGAAGGAGACATTAATTCCACTGCATCAATGTAAGGTTTTCTTAACTTTAAATGTGTTTATTTTATCGTTTTAGAAAGTTCATATTTAGGGTGTTAAACAACATACTTGTGAGTAGATCTAAGATCCTGGTAAAATAATTTCTAACACTATGTTCTTCCAGGGCAGGAAAAGAAAGTTTGCCAACTCAATAGGTCTATTTATGGACTTAAGAAAGCTTCTCGCTTCTGGAACAAATGGTTTGATGAAATCATCAAGACCTACGACTTTCTTCAAAATGAAGATGAACCTTGTGTTTACCAACTCAAGGAAAATCAAGTGGTAGACTTCGTGGTCCTTTATGTTGATGACATTTTGATTATTGGCAACAGTATTAATAAAATGACTGACATCAAGGAATGGCTTGACACTCAATTCAAAATGAAGGATTTGGGTGAAGTTGCATATGTTCTCGGTATTTAGATTATCAGAAACTGAAAGAATAGATCCCTTGCTCTCTCTCAAACAACTTTCATAGATAAGGTTTTAGAGAGATTCTCAATGGCAAACACCAAAGGGGCACAAATGCCTTCTAGATTTGGTGTCCGTCTATCTAAGGAAAAGTGTCCCACTGATCCTCAAGAGATAGAGGACATGAGAAGGGTTCCTTATGCTTCAGCAGTTAGAAGTCTAATGTGTGCAATGTTATGCACTAGACCTGACATCTGTTATGCAGTAGGAATTGTGAGCAGGTATCAGACAAATCAAAGACAGGAACATTGGAATGCTGTTAAGCATATTCTGAAGTACTTGAAAAGTATAAGGCAATTCATGTTAGTCGACAAGGGTGGTGCTTTGAATCCCGTAGGCTATACATATTCAAATTTTTAAGCATGTCTTGATGACAGGAAATCTACATCCAGGATGGTGTTTACCCTTGGGGGTGGAGCAGTGGTTTGGAGAAGTGCTAAACAAACTGCAATTTCAGACTCTACCATGGAGGCAGTATACATAGCCGCTGCGGAGGCTGCTAAGGAACTTGTTTGGCTTAGAAAGTTCTTCACAGGACTCGGTGTTGTTCATGGAATGGAAAAACCACTAGTTTTGCTTTGTGATAACACTAGAGCCATATCCAAAAGTAAAGAGCCTCGAAGCAACAAGAGAAGCAAACACATAGAAAGGAAATATCACATCATTAGAGAGTATGTAGCAAGAGGGGATGTACTGGTGGAGAAAGTGGACACTGAGGACAACCTAGCTAATCCATTCACCAAAGTTTTCGCAGGAACTGCATTTGAAAAGCACCGACTGAATTTAGAATTAATTGAAATGTACTAATTGTTTTATATTAGTGCAAGTGGGAGTTTGTTGGGCTTTGTTCCCTAAACAAAACTCTATTTCAATGTAATCTTTATCATTTAATTATCAATAAAGAGACAAAAGTATTTTCATCACTTATTAAGTGTGTCATTTGGTTCATGTTATCATTTATATATTTGTTTGATTTATAAATTCATCCAAATTCTTATCACATTGATATTCTTGTTTATTGTGTCATCAACACAGTGGAAAGTAATTAAGATTGTGTGATTAAATGTATTCCTAGATTTATCAGTACACAGGATTGAACTGATATGATAATCTACAACATAGTTTACTTGCACCTTGGATAAGTGCTATGTCCTTTCCCGGGCATTGGTTAAAGTAAAGCTTGGGTTGGATGCATGGAGTATGCATTGGAAGGGACTGATATTGAACTTGGATTAGATATGATAAATTTATCATAACATCTGTTCAATTCAATATCACCTAGTTAATCCTAGATCAAATGATCTTAATCCCGAAATGGTTAGGTTCGATCTCAAGAGTGATATTCATGTTCTTTGATTTGTTAGCTAAGCCTACTTTTTTTCAGGGTGATACGTACATTTTGGGAACATGGTAGTGCAATTGAGTGGGAGCGCTAATCATAGATATGTAATCTATAGCTTCTATCTAGACATAGAAGCGAAATGATGATTTCCTTCAAGCTTGGCTAAGTAGAGATAAATGGTTGAGTACTCATTTCAGTGATTATGTTAGTTCATTGAAATATCATTTATAGGTGGCTAAGTATTTTAAGAATAAAATACATTGAAGGGTGTAACAGTGAATCAATCCCTATGCAATATAAATCATCTATAGAGGATCATTGATTATTGGGATAATAACAATGGATAACTAATAGCGTATCTATTCGTGGAACATATAGAACATTTTATATAACTGAGAGTGCAATTCCAAGTTCTATGGTGAATGCAATGAGGAATTAATAAGTTAGTGGATTTACTTGGCATATTCTAGATCTGCTTATTGGAAGCTCGGGTATATAGGCCCATGGTCCCCATATAATAGTTGAGACAATACTGCTTGTGAGACTTAGTTAATTAATTTTATTTAATCAATTATAATTCTAAAATTAAACTATGTCTAGTTTGTGAATTTTCACTAAGCTAGGGCTTAATCGTGAAGAAAAGAGATTCTAGGGTTTATTTGTTAATTAAGAGACTTTATTAAGTCTATTTAATAAATATGTTAAATGGAATTTTTATTTAATAATTAATTTTAATTATTAAATAATTAGATTTGGCATTTAAGTGGTTAAATTGAAAAAATGGCATTTTAGAGAGAATAAGATGAATATATGGAAAAATGACAAAATTACAAAGTGGGTCCCAATATCCATGGCCGACCACTTGAGAAGAAATTTACCATTTTATTTTTCATTATTTTAATGCCAAATAAATCTAACCTAACCCTAGGTGGTTTCCTATAAATAGGTAGTGATGGCCTCAAAGGAAAAGATGATGTAAACACTTTCCTTCTTTAAAATTTTGAGCCATCTTCTGTGTACCAATTTTGAAATCCTCTCTCTCTTTCTCTCTTCAAAACCGAAACCCTAGAGTGATTAGAGTAAGTGTCCACACACATCAAGTGGTACTCAATCATAGTGTGTAAGGCTGTGAAGAATCCAAATTCAAGAGAAGGAGATTCGGGCTCAGATCTTGGTGATACTCTGCTACAGTAAGGATACAAGGGTTAGAGATCTGAGTGGAAGGAGCCATTATAATTCCGCTACACCCACTGTAAGGTTTCTGAAACTTTATATGTGTTTATGTCATATAATTCCAACAAAGCATCCGTTTGACCCGCAGGTGAAGGGTGAGTGGGGAGATGTGTGGGCATGCAAGTCGGGAGTGGGGAGCCGTGTGGGCGTGTGAGTAGGGAGTGGGGAGCCATGTGGGCATGCGAGTGGGGAGTGGGGAGTCATGTGGGTCGTGCGAGACGTGAGTTGGAGTGGGGGCCGTGCGATCCGTGTGTATTGGAGGGGATGGGCGAGACGTGAAGGGCTCGCGTGCGAGCCCCCACGCGAGCCCATGGGGGCTTGCACTCGAGCTGTGTGTGCTAGAGGGGAGGGGTGAGATGTGAGAGGGAGTAGGGGGGCGCGCGAGCCGTGAGAGGGAGTAGGGGGCCGTGCAAGCCGTGAGAGGGAGTACGAGGAGCCGTGGATGCGAGTGGCGAGTGTGCGTGAGTGGTAGTGACAAGGCGTGAGTACACTTTAGAGGGATGTAGGTGTAGGGAAGGAAGTGAGGGCATATGGATAAGGGTGAGGTTGAGTGAGAACTCCGGGGACACGACGTGCAGAGGAAGGCATACACCCACGCCTTTTGAAACCTCTGAATCCAAGGGAGTACAGTCGAGCGACAACGAACCTGCTTGATCTGAGGACCCAACGAAAGGTACACCATGACCACTCTTTTAAGGCTTGCAGGTGGGGACTCCTAAACCTGCAACTGGCGACCACACACCTGTAGCTTAAAACCACGCGTCTGTAGTTCAGGACCACACACCTACAGCTCGGGATCACCCTCTTGTAATTGGGGACCACGCATCTGCAACCCAAGAGCATAGGCCTGCTATTGGAGACCACTTGACACTAGATAAGAGTACGAGGCGCAAGGCCACTCCAGGCACCTGCAACCCACAACTCGAAAGCGATGTGTTGATACGTTTTGATCATGTTGTACCCTTGGCCACTAGTGTCTATAAGTACTCCCATTTCAGATGTGAGAGGAGGTTGGAAGTTCATTTTTGTAACTGATATAGTGAAGGCCATAGAGGGCAGAAGATTCATCGTTTCACTTTCATTTTATTTCTTCTCTTTATCTCATCTCTTAATAGTTAAACATTTTCCGACCACTAACTTGGTTGAAGAGTTCTAACCGTCAATTGTTTGGCACTGTCTGTGGGAATGTAAAGCTCCAGCCAAGTCGCTCCTTTACACACCATCGTTACATAATGGGTAGATGCTCTCATCATCGTCAGTACATGGAAACTCACCTTGAGGAAGAACGGCTGCTTGCAGTAGAGAAAGACCTGGTGCCGTCCGCTATTAGCAATAGTGAGGCAAACGTCGATAGGGAAAAAGTAGACGAAGAGCATCGATAAAGAGTGCCCAAAAAATTCCTTAAGTGGTGGAGGACATCAAAACAGTCATAGGAGGGCCTTGTGTAGGGGGCCAAACTCGTAGAAGAGGGAAAGGTACGCCCGTGAAGCAAGGCGAGAATCTCACTCTTGAGATTTGGAGTAGAGGCCCCTAAAGAGTTTCGAGGGGGAGAGCACCCCAATCACCTTTACAAAGGAGGACACAAATGGAGTACATTTTCCACACAATGACCCACTGGTGCATACAGTGCAAATGGCTAACACCCGAGTACACCAGACGTTAGTCGACGATGGAAGCTCAGTAGATATCCTATATTAGACTACTATGCGGGAGATGGGTTTGGGCGTTGAGGATCTCAAATCCTGTACGTCTCCCATATACAGGTTTACCAAAGAACCAATCCAACTATGAGGAACAATAGAATTAGCACTAATGGTGGGGAGGAGATCCCAGCATTCTACGGCGATGACCACCTTCTTGGTAGTGGATCGCTCGTTAGCTTACAACGTTGTGTTGGGAAGGCCATCGCTCTTCCGGTTGAAGGCGATCATCTTAATCTACCACTTGACTATCAAATTTCCAACCCGTGGGGGTGTCGTCACATTGAAAGGGGATTAGGATGAAGCTAGAGAATGCTATAGCATGTCGCTCCGGATTGCCACGAGGCCTCCAGAACGAACGATTGTGGTCACCCATGGGGGGCCTTGCCAAAGCGACAAAATCTTGTCAAAACTAGACCCTCGAATTTGTGAGGAAGTGAGAATGGAGTTTGTAGAGGAGTTAGATGAAACAGTAATCTCGGAAAGCCTACCTAAGGTCCTTAAAATTGGAAAAGGCTCCTCGAAACCCTTAAGAAGGAGTTGAAGGAGTTTCAGGAGAGTAATCTAGACGTGTTCGTATGGGGGCATGAAGATATGGAAGGAGTAGATCCAACTTTAATGTACCACAATCTCAACATAGATTCGAAGGTGAAACCAGTAAGGCAGAAACGGAGGGCCTTGAACCCTGAAAAGTACGAAATTCTGAAAGTTGAAGTCGACTAAATTGACATGATAAAATTCATCCGAGAAGCATATTACCCCCAATGGGTATCAAACCTCGTGTTGGTTCCCAAACCTAACAGAAAGTGGAGAGTGTGTATCGACTTCACCCATTTGACCAAGGCTTGCCCAAAAGACAGCTTCCCGCTACAACAGACAGACCAACTAGTGGATGCGACGGTGGGGCATGAATTGCTATGAACCCTGTCGATGAAGAACACAACTCATTCATTACCAGATCGAGGCATGTATTGTTACTGGGTCATGCCTTTCGGACTCAAGAATGCTGGGGCGACGTACTAGCGACTTGTAAATAAGATGTTTGCTAACCTAATCAGCCACAATATATGGAGGTATATGTCGACGACATGTTAATAAAGACCAAGAAGGCCAAGGATCTAATCCACGATCTGGGCGAAATGTTTGTTACCCTTTGCAAGTATCGAATGAAGTTGAATCTGCTGAAGTGCGTATTTGGTGTGTTCTCCAAAAAATTCCTGGGATTCATGGTCAACGAGAGAGGCATAGAATCAAACCCAGAAAAAATAAAGGCATTGGTAGACATGGAGTAACCCAAGAACAGGAAAGAGGTGCAGTGTCTAACTGGGAGGGTTGCAGCCCTAAGTAGGTTTATATCGAGGTCCACTAATAAGTGTCTCCCATTCCTCGATACCTTTAAGGGGAATAAACAATTTTCTTGGGGCAAAGATTGTGAAAAGGATTTCGCAAGTGTGAAAGAACATTTGGGAAATCCACCTTTGTTGGCTAAACTGGAAAAGGGCAAGAAGCTGTACATATATCTAGCAATTTCTGAACACGCTCTAACTGCCGCCCTCGTAAGAGGGGAAGGGAAGCAACAATAGCCTATGTACTACATCAGTAAGCTCTTCGTGGATGCCAAAACTCGCTACCCAGAAATTGAGAAGTTGGCTTACGCTCTTATTTAGCATCGCAAAAATTGAAGCCATACTTTCATGCAAATTTGATTGTGGTGTTGACCAACCACCCTTTGAGACAAGTGGTACACAAGCCCGAAACCTTGAGATTCCTGCTTAAATGGTCTATAGAGTTAAGTCAATTTGACATATCCTACACCCTGAGAGTGTCTATCAACAAGCAAGTTATTGCAGATTTTGTAGTAGAATTCACCTATCCCGTAGACGGGGAGGACCAATGGCAAGAAGTCGGCGAAGAGTCAAAGAGTGAAGCTAAAGACGAGTCCATTCGGGAATTGCATGTCGACGGAGCCTAGAACGACAGTGGGGCAGGTGCTGGGGTTATAATGATAACACCTAGGGGAATCCGAATGCATTGTCCAATAAGGTTTGGTTTTAAGGCCTCCAACAACAAGGCCAAGTATGAAGCGATGCTAGATGGATTATGACACGCCAAGGAACTGAAGTGTTGGAAATATTTTACCAGGATCTAAATTTACTAACAAGTATGGTTCATTATCATCCTAATATGAATTTCTAAAATACTGAAATAAACACATAGGGTTTAAGAAAACCTTACATTGATTGCAATGGAAATCATGACTCCTTTCTTTCAGATCTCTAGCTCTTGATTCCTTTCTGTAGTAGAGCATTATCAAGATCTGAACCTGGATCTCTTTCTCTTCTTCTTGAGTCCGATTCTCCTTCTTGTTGATTGGATTCTAAACAGTCTTCCACACTATGATTGAGATACCACTTGATGTGTGTGGGCACTCACTCTATCACTAATGGCTGAAATTATTTAGTGTGAAGAAAGGCTTAGTGTTTCGAATTGAAGAAGAAAGAATAAGGAAGAGGTGTCATCTAGGTTTTTAGCTTTGGAGGCATTAGTTGGATGATGAGACCATAGCCTTCCTTTTATACTATTCTTCAATAGGGTTAGGGTTGAATTATATGTGTGAAAACTCGGTTTGACTCAGTCAAACCGAGTATATACATATAATAAATAAATAAATATAATATATTATATATATGTATAAATAAAAAAAGGGAATCAAAATATCTATCTATCTTTCTCTTTTTCCCTCTCTTCAAATAAAAAAAAAAAGAAAAACCACAAACTCCGTAACCACCACATTCCGGCGACCCACCTCCGGCCAGCGCCCGACCTCACGCACCGGACCACATGAACCTCCTAGTGCCGGCGACCTCACCCCCAAGCGGTGCTGCTTCTCTCGCCGCCGTTAGCTTAGGATCGCAAGTCAAAGTTTGGTGTTTCAAACTTTGAACAGATTTTCTGGTCACCTTCGGCGTCCGTTTGACGAGAGGTTTTCACCACTAAACTCAGCTGGTCGAGGAGAACAACCTACACTAAAAATTTTTCCCAGTTCGCTACTTTTTCCGATGACATTTTTGTAGCTCCGCCCCATTCCGGCAACTTTCTGGTGACATCGTGTACCGATTTGACAAACGGTTGGCATGGATGTGATCTACTCGTTGAGGTGGTCGTTTTGATATACACTACTCCTATTTTCGGCGACGTTTCTAGTACACCAATTTTTACCGCCACCAATTGTTAATGTGCACCGCTTAGGTGAGGCTTCGGAACCCTAAATTTTAAATATAGTCATATTATATGTCGTTGGACTCAGTTTTGAATGTAGAATGCGATAATGATAATTATTTAACCATTTGATAGTATAGGTGAGAGTAATATGTAAGATTGGACTAAACAATTGGAGCTCGGGACTTAAAAGCTTAAGATCGTCTTTTGGGAAAAGTTTAACGACTCGCGAGAGGTAGGGACTCAACTTGATTATTGGACTTGATATTTATATGTGTTGTATAACATTGGACATATTCCAATTTTTATGATTTACAAATTATTTGAAAAATTGAAAACTTAATCTGCATATTTTTCTGGACTATTTTGGGGCACTGAATGCCAAATATATTTTTGTGTGCAAATATTTATGCAGGTTATAATTTTTGGGTTTATTCAAAATACAATTGTTATGCTGCCGAATTTTGTAGAAAATAAAAAGGAATATGTTCTTTTTTATGCTTATTATTTGCATGCTTTGGTTATACTGATGAGAGCCATGTTGATCATGTTCGGTGCATATTGTTGTTTCACGACCTAGTCTCTGTGTCATCATAGGTAGATCAGGTGTGCACTCACCTGTAGGTGAAAGACCTAGAATCTGTACAGGGAGTGAATTAAATCTGAGCTCCGGTATTATGGTGGATATCAGATGCAACTACCAAGTTTTGAATGTCGTTTTCTATGATTGGTATTGAGAGCTAGGGGTCTAGTGGACGGTGTGATATGCATTTGACGTTTGATTTGTGATTATTAGGGGTCTAGTGGACGGAATTCCGGTTCTGGGAATTACTGAACCCTCATCCGGAATTCCGGATGCACAACCGGAATTCCGGTTCCTCGCAGGCAGCAAACCAAATTTTTCATAACTCGACCAATTCAACCCCAATTGGTTCCAAACTTTCCAGACCTGTTCTAAACCATCCCTAGAACATATCCAAGGCATCAAAACCACCCAGAAACCTCAAACATGAAAAATGCCATTGGAGCTCAAGCTTGAGTTCTAAACTCAAACTTGAGCAAAAACACCTAAACATGCATTTCACTAGCTTAATTCAGCTTAATCAAGCTTATCTAAGCCTCTGAAAAACAATTAAAAACAACAGCAACATCACAGAACAGATTCACAATAATTCATGTTGAAAATCAAACTTTTGCATAATAAACCTCTAGCATGCTCAACCTAGGAATCATACTTCACAAGAGCTTAATTACCAACTAAAAATCATGCTTTAAACCACAGAAAACATCAACAAAACACAGCAGCAACAACCTCAATTAATCATGCATGCATCATCATTTTCATCATTTTTTTCAAGAAAAACCAAGTAAGAAACTAAAGCCAAGAAATACCTCAATGAAAATCACTTTGATCTTGCTAAAATAACTTGAATTCAACAAGGAAAATCCAGCCCTAGCTGCTCCCCAAGCTTGGCCGAACAAGAGAGGAAAAGAGAGAGTTTTCTTTGGAAAAAATCTATTTTTCTAACTTAGCATTTTTTTGATGGAAAATGAAAATAATTAACATGACACCTAGCATATAACACATACACTATTCATTTCATCCAAATAAACATAAATAAATATTTAATTTTCCTTTAACAAATTCACATAAAACAAAACACTAATGGGGCAAAAAGACCATTTTGCCCCTCTACCATAAAATCATGAAAATCATACTAAAGGGGTATTTTTGGGAAATTCTAAATTCCCGGCCATTCCCAACATTCCCAATGTCTAAAACCCGTCCCCAAACTACTAACATACTAAGTTGTGATTTCTACTGAGCCAAATGCCGAGTTCCAAAATACCGGGCACCGGAAATGCAAAATATGCAAGCTACTGAATAACATAAATAACAGTATAATAAATTATTTAAATAGCTATAAATAATTTCATAATTAATCATAACCAACTGATAATTTCCAAATTAACTAAGCGGGCTTTACATAATCAATATCTTTAAAATTAGTATTTTGTAATATAAATAAAATGATAATTTATAAGCTTTATCTTCCTACAAGGGTCAAAGTGTGACCTTTGACCACCCAAGTTATGGATATTATATATCTGCCACAACGTAGGGCTCGGGTCGTGACAGAAAAATGGTATCAGAGCACCCGATTTAATTATCTCGGAGTGCGTCACCAAATAGTTTAGATTTATTTTAAATAATAATAGTAATAAGTATCTTGGTATTTATATGTATAAGATATAATTAGATTATTAGCATCCAATCCTCGATAACTGATTATCTTTTGGTTCTCAAACCTAAGAAAATGCCTCCAAAAGGAAGGAAGACAAAGAGAACGGTTGGAGAAGACGCCTCTCAAGCTAATATCCAACCTCCACAAGCTGAATTCCCTATGAACGCCCTTTTTGAAGACTTAAAAGATGTTCCCGCTCAACAAATGGATCCTGCCGCTCGACAAAGTCATCATTTTTAGATCTTTCATCGATCCAAGTGCCTGAGTTTGAGGGTGGACAAGATCCCATGGTAGCTGAACGGTGGTTGAGGCAGATAAAGAAAATTTTAACATAATAGGAACACCTCAGGAATATCAAGTTACTTTTGCTGTGTCCAAGTTACAGGGTGGTGCAACATATTGGTGGGAGACTTTGTCCAAGACAATGGAAACTGATGGGATGACATGGCGAGAATTTCAGGAAGTTTTCACGGAACAATATTTTAGTCCATCTCACACGAGGGCTCTTATTGGAGTATTTAATGGTCTAAGACAAGGAGATATGACTGTGAATGAATTTTACATGAAGTTTGTAGAGCTATCCTCTTATGCATATCCTGGTGTTGTTGACCAACCCTTGGTGATTAAGCAGTTCATGCGTCGTTTGAGGCCTGCGATACGTGGTCCAATAGCCCCTTTGACCTTTAACAACCTAACTGAGTGTGTGACAGCAGCCTTGCGAACTGAGGCTCATGTAGAAGGGAATGACAAGAAGAACACAAGCAGAGGAAGAGGAAATGACCGAAAGATGACCAAGAAGAATCAAGGACAGTGGTCCCAAGGAGAACAATTTAGTGGGGGTAGCACTAGTAGTGGTTCATCTGGAAAAACTCGTAATGGACCATACGGGTGTTTCAATTGTGGTGAACAAGGTCATAAGAAGAAAGATTGCCCACAACGACAACAAAGATTTGAAGCATCTTACGGAGGACGCATAGGGACTTATGTAGAGTCTACTCCTTTTCATGGACAGCCCAGAACAAACCAGTCTCAGTCTTCATCCTATGGTTTCACACCCCAATCGGGCCAGCAGTCTCAGTATCAACATCAGTTTAGGCCACAAGGTTCAGGGTTCAACATGGGATACTCACAAGGTTTCCAAACTCCTACTCCTATTGGGAGTCAAAGAGGGTACAATCAAGGTGGAAGGTCTGGTGCAAGTACAAGCTAACCTAGTCAGGGAAAGGGAAAGGCAAAAGCAAAGTCATCCGCTCAAGCCTACGCTCTTAGGGTTGATGATATGCAGGGCGGTGCTGACCAGGGAATTGTTGATGGTATGGTTCTTATCTCACACTCTTGGGCTCATGTATTATTTGATACTGGTGCATCACATTCCTTTATATCTTTGATGTTTGCTAGTATGTTGGGTTTGAGTTGGGAAACTTTTAGTCCTGCATTGCATTTGAGTGTACCTATGGGGGGATGCGGTGAGGTATCCACCATATGTAGGTCAGTTTGTATTATGTTTGAGGGACACAAGTTATCTGGAAACTTATTAGTGTTGCCTGTGGGGCAATTTGATGTAATTCTTGGTATGGATTGGTTGTCTAAATACCAAGCTATTGTGGATTGTTCACGTAAAAGAGTGACTCTTTTCACCCCTAGTGGTGATTTCATTGTTTATCGAGCCAACATGAGTGTTGTGAGACAAAATCCTATCTTAAGGGAATGTTTAGGTAGAAAGAGAAACTTAGAGTGTTATGGGAATCTGTTTGCGATCGATGATGAGTTTAGGAATTTAGACTAGTTCCCTTGGATATCAGTGGTTAGTTGTTTTCTGGATGTGTTTCCAGAGGATTTACCAGGGTTACCACCTGATAGGGAGTTCGAGTTTTGCATCGATTTGATTCCCGGAGCTCAACCAGTTTCTATTGCGCCTTATCGCATGGCACCTGCAGAGTTGGCTGAATTGAAAAAACAATTAGGGGAGTTAATGGATAAGGGTTACATCAGACATAGTACTTCTCCATGGGGAGCTCAAGTGTTGTTCGCCAAGAAAGCTGATGGGACTTTGCGACTTTGTGTCGACTATAGAAAGCTGAATCAAATGACAATTAAAAACAAATATCCTCTACCGAGGATTGATGAACTATTTGATCAACTTGGTGGTTCAAAGTTCTTTTCAAAGATTGATTTGAGGTCAGGCTACCATCAATTGAGGATTAGGGAAGAAGATATCCCTAAGACTGCTTTCAGGACACGTTATGGACACTTTGAGTTTTTAGTAATTCCATTTGGGTTAACGAATGCACCTGCTGCATTTATGGATCTAATGAATAGAGTCTTTAGACCTTTCTTGGATAAGTTTATGGTGGTATTCATTGATGATATCTTGGTGTATTCTAAGACACGTGAGGATCATGCTGAACACTTGACAATAGTATTACAGACATTGAAAGATCATCAATTATACGCTAAGAAGGAGAAATGTGAATTTTGGATGAATGAAGTCAAATTCTTGGGCCATGTAATTTCTCAAGATGGTATCATCATTGATCCGGCAAAGATAAACTCTATTCTACAGTGGGAAAGACCGAAGAATGTCACTGAAGTTCGAAGTTTTCTTGGGTTGGCAGGCTACTACCGTCGCTTTGTAGAGAATTTCTCTCGAATTGCTATGCCTTTAACAAAGTTAACAAAAAAAGAAGTAAAGTTTATGTGGGATGATAGTTGTGAAGAAGCTTTTAGAGAATTGAAGGAAAGGTTAACTTCGGCGCCTGTTCTCACTGTTCCTAATAGCGAGGAACTATATGTGGTATTCACTGATGCTTCAGGTACTGGGTTAGGAGGTGTACTCATGCAAAATGTCAAGGTAGTTGCCTATTCTTCTCGACAATTGAAACGACACGAGAAGAATTACCCTACGCATGACCTAGAACTTGCTGCGGTAATCTTTGTCTTGAAAATTTGGAGATGTTATTTGTAGGGCGTAAAGTTTGAGTTATACTCAGATCATAGGAGCTTGAAGTATCTTTTTACTCAAAGGGACTTGAACTTGACGCAAAGAAGATGGGTTGAGTATATGGAAGATTATGATTTCACTTTTCAGTATCACCCCGGGAAAGCTAATGTAGTAGCTGATGCACTAAGTAGAAAGCCTCATGGTACTTTGGCATGTTTGGCTCTTGAGGATTGGAAAAGGACAATCACAATGGGTGATTATAACTTACAATACTATGAAGGGGAAGAAGTAGCTTGTATCTCTAACTTAGTGGCTACACCAGTACTACTTCAACAAGTTAAGCAACGTCAGTGGCAAGATGAAAAAATAAGACTTATTTGGAACCGAATCCAGGATGGTGAGCAACTAGATGGGTGGACAGTTAATAGTGAAGGGTATCTATACCATATGGGAAGACTAGTTGTTGCAGATATCCCTGATCTTAGGGAGACCATTTTGATTGAGGCTCATAGGTCCAAATTTTCTGCACATCCTGGAAGTACGAAGATGTACCAAGATTTAAAGAGACAATATTGGTGGGAAGGTATGAAAAGAGATGTAGCCAGCTTTGTAGCTAAGTGTATGGTATGTCAGCAAGTTAAGGCTGAGCATCAGAGACCCTCAGGTTTACTTTGTTACTGGGTTGCCATTGACACCTTTGAAGCATGACGCTGTTTGGGTGATTATTGATCGTTTGACTAAGTTTGCTCATTTTATTCCAATTCGGAAGGATTACAAGATTACCAAGCTAGCTCGATTTTATGTAGACAATATAGTTCGACTACATGGAGTGCCTTCAAGCATTGTTTCGGATAGAGATTCTTAATTTACATCAAGGTTTTGGAAGGCCTTGCAACAAGCCTTAGGGACTGAACTTCACTTGAGTACTGGCCATCATCCATAGACAGATGGACAATCTGAGAGGACCGTACAGACTTTGGAAGACATGCTTCGCTCTTGTATTTTGGATTTTGGAGGTAGTTGGGGAGAACATTTGTCACTAGTGGAATTCACCTACAATAATAGCTACCAAGCCAGTATACACATGACTCCTTATGAGGCCTTATATGGAAGACCATGCAGATCGCCATTGTGTTGGGCAGAACCAGATGAGCATGTCACTATTGCACCCCAGATTATCCCTAGTACAACTAAAAAGATTAAGGGAATCCAAGAAAGACTTAAGGTTGTTTAGAGTCATCAGAAAAGCTATGCCGATCTCCATCGACGGGAAGTTGAGTTTGAGGTTGGTAATTATGTCTTCTTGAAAGTTACTCCTATGCGTGGTATATTGAGATTTGGAGTGAAGGGTAAGCTAGCCCCGAGGTATTTGGACCTTTTGAGGTTATCGAGAGGATTCGGGAGGTCGCTTACCAATTAAACTTACCAGGACAGTTGGGACATGTTCATAATGTGTTCCATGTGTCTATGTTGAGGAAGTATACTCCAGATCCTTCACATGTTATTGAGTATGAGGCTATCCCTCTTCAGGAAGATGTGACTTATGAAGAACAACCTGTCAAAATCTTGGGGAGAGAGTTAAAAGTGTTAAGGAACAGAGAGATTCTAGTAGTCAAGGTCTTATGGAAGAACCACAGAGAAGACGGGGCTACTTGGGATTTAGAGTCTGAGATGTATATGAAGTATCCTCACTTGTTTAATTTTTAACTTGAGGTTGCACTTTCAAATTTCGGGACGAAATTTTTTTAAGGGGGGAAGAATGTGAAGACTCGGTTTGACTAAGTCAAACCGAGTATATATATATAATAAATAAATAAACATAATATAATATATATATGTATTAAAAAAAAGGGAATCAAAACAAAAAAAGAAAACAGTAGCAGACCCCCTACTCGTCTCTCTCTCTCTCTCTCTCTCTCTCTCTCTATCTATCTATCTATCTATCTTTCTCTTTTTCTCTCTCTTCAAATTACAAAAAAAGAAAACCCACAAACTCCATAACCACCACACTCCGGCGACTCACCTCCGGCCATCGCCTGACCTCAGGCACCGTACCACTTGAACCTCCTAGTACCGGCGACCTCACCCCCCAAGCGGCGCCGCTTCTCTCGCTGCCGTTAGCTTAGGATCGCAAGTCAAAGTTTGGGGTTTCAAACTTTGAACGGATTTTCCGGTCACCTCCGGCGTTCGTTTGACGAGAGCTTTTCACCACTAAACTCAGCTCGTCGAGGAGAACAACCTACACTCAACCATTTTTTCTGGTTCGCTACTTTTTTCGGTGACATTTTTGTAGCTCCGCCCCTTTTCGGCGACTTTTCGGTGACATCGTTTACCGATTTGACAAACGATTGGCATGGGTGTGATCTACTCATCGAGGTGGTCGTTTTGATATACACTACTCCTATTTTTGGCGACGTTTCTGGTACACCAATTTTTTTGCCACCAATTGTTAATGTGCACCGCTTAGGTGAGGCTTCGGAACCCCAAATTTTAAATATAGTCATATTATATGTTGTTGGACTCGGTTTTGAATGTAGAAGGCGATAATGATAATTATTTAACCATTTGATGGTACAGGTGAGAGTAATATGTAAGATTGGACTAAACAATTGGAGCTCGGGACTTAAGAGCTTAAGATCGTCTTTTGGGAAAAGTGTAACGACTCGCGAGAGGTAGGGACTCAACTTGATTATTGGACTTGATATTTATATGTGTTGTATAACATTGGACATATTCCAATTTTTATGATTTACAAATTATTTGAAAAATTGAAAACTTAATCTGCATATTTTTCTGGACTATTCTGGGGCATTGAGTGCCAAATATATTTTTGTGTGCAAATATTTATGCAGGTTATAATTTTTGGGTTTATTCAAAATACAATTGTTATGCTGCCGAATTTTGTAGAAAATAAAAAGGAATATGTTCTTTTTTATGCTTATTATTTGCATGCTTTGGTTATACTGATGAGAGCCATGTTGATCATGTTCGGTGCATATTGTTGTTTCACGACCTTGTCTCTGTGTCATCATAGGTAGATCAGGTGTGCACTCACCTGTAGGTGAAAGACCTAGAATCTGTACAGGGAGTGAATTAAATCTGAGCCCCAGTATTATGGTGGATATCAGATGCGACTACCCGGTTTTGGATGTCATTTTCTATGATTGGTATTGAGAGCTAGGGGTCTAGTGGACGGTGTGATATGCATGTGACGTTTGATTTGTGATTATTTGTGGTCTCTCTACTTTGTTTACACATTTTGATACTGGTGATGAGATATTTTATCTTTACAAAGCTAACATTGCATAAATATTATTAAACCAAGGGTCCTTTGATATTAGTTGTATTCCAACTGGGTGTTATAAGCTCACCCCCTATTTTCTCCCATTTCAGGAACTCAGTTTGATGCTAGTGGATGAGGATGGTACTGTTGGGAAAGGAAGTTGTTATTAATTTAGTCTTATTTTACTATTTCATCTTCTAATGAGACTGATTTTGTATTTAAGCTGAAATGGATGGTCTGGATGACTTAAATTAGCTATGTACTAGTTAGAAATTAGGAATGATGGATGCTAGGTATTATTTTAGTATTTTATTGACTTATTTAATCTATCTATTTCGTGATTACATAACTGTTTGAATATTATTTTTCTTTTATACTGATAAGTGGTCTTGATTTTGTTACTAATATTTTCTTATTAATATAGGAGTTAATCCATATATTTTAAATTAGTATTTTGTAATATAAATAAAAGGATCATTTATAAGTTTTATCTTCCTACAAGGGTCAAAGTGTGACCTTTGACAACCCAAGTTATGGATATTATATATCGGCCACAGCCTAGGTCTCGGGTCGTGACAATATGGATTAAAAAAAGAATAAAATATTGGGCAAAAATTTAACCTTGGCCGTACAAGATAGTGGACCAATCGATAGTTAAAATTTTGCCACTTTATTTCAACCACTTATTCTTCTTTTCAATAATACCATATTTTCCAATTCAAACCTATAAATGCCAAAACTATTTATTTAATAATTAAAATAACTATCAAATAAAATTGTCATTTATAATATTTATTGATTAGACTCCATAAAGTCTCTTAATTAACAAATAAACCCCAAAACACTATTTCTTCACAATCAAGCCATAACACAGTGAAAAATTCATAAACTAGACATAGTCTAATTTTACAATTAAAATTGATTAATTAAAATCAATGAATTGAGTCTTAAAAGCAGTTTGTCTCAACTAGTATGGGGACCATGGGCCTATATAACGGAGCTTCCAATAAGCAGACCCAGAACTTACCATTTAAATTCACTGTCTTATTAATTCCTTGTTGCATCCACGCATAGAACTTGGAATTGCACTCTCAGTTACATAGTGTTGGAATTTATTTTACCAGGATCTTAGATCTACTCACAAGTATGTTGTTTAACTCCCTAAATATGAACTTTCTAAAATGATAAATTAAACACATATAAAGTTAAGAAAACCTTACATTGATGCAGCGGAATCAATGTCTCCTTCCGCTCAGATCTCTAACCCTCCTATCCTTTCTGTAGCAGAGTATAATCAAGATCCGAGCTCGAATGTCCTTCTTCTTCAAGTTTGATCCTTCACAGTCTTCCAATCTATGCTTAAGTTACTGCTTGCTGTGTGTGGGCACTTACTCTTTAACTAGGGTCGAAATTGATGAAGGGAAAAGAGAAGAGAGGGTTTCGGCCAGGTATAGAAAGTGGGGAAGGCTCAGTTTTTCTGAAGAGAAAAATTTCTGTCAGAAAAGGATATTGGAAACTTGTTATTTGACTGAGCCATCACTTTCTATTTATAGGCAACTACTAGGTTTAGGTTGGGAATTATTTGGCATTAAAATAATGAAAAAATCAATTTGAAACTCCACAATAAGTGGCCGGCCAAGGTGTAGTAGTGGGCCCCACTTGTTTTTGCAGTTTTATCAAATTTTATTTCTATTTTCTCAAAAACGCCAATTTTCCAATTCTAACCTTTTAAATGCCAAAACTAACTATTTAATAACTAAAATAGATTATTAAATAATATTGTCATTTAATTTAATTATTAACTAGACATATAAAGTCCATTAATAAATAAATAAACCTAGAATCTCTTTTCTTTACCATTTCACCCCTGCTTAGTGAAAATTCATAAAATTAGACATAGTCTAACTTTAGAATTATAATTGATCAATCACGAATCAATTAATGAGTCTTAGAAGCAGAATGTTCTCAACTAGAATGGGGACCATGGAACTATATGCTGAGGTTCCAATAAGTGAACAAAATTTACCAAGTAAATTCCTACTTATTAATTCTTCGTTGAATCCACTCTTAAAACTTAAAATTGCACTCTCAGACTTATATAGAGCATATTATATCTTTCACGATATCAATATGCTCTCTCATTTAACCATTGTTATAATCTTATTGTGATTTAAAGATCCTCTATATAGATGATCTACATCGAGATGGGATTTCTTTACCGTTCTCACCCCTCAATGTATTTTGCCCCTTAAAACACTTAGCTACCTGTAAATGGTGTTTAATGATCTAATAATTAGTCAGTCAAACAAGAGCTCATCCATTTACTTCTATTTGCTAAGCTCGAATGGAATCATCACTTTACTTCTATACACCAGTAGAAGCTATAGATTCCATATTTATGTTCAGCACTCCCACTCAATCATACTATCATGTTCCCAAAATATACGTATCACCCTGACCTAAAAGTAGGCTTAACTAATAAATCAAAGAACATGAATAGCACTCCTGAGTTGAGCCCAAGCATATCAGGATTTAGATTCTTTTAATCTTAAGATCAACTACTGATATTGACTTGGAAAGATATATATAACGGTAAGTTTGTAATATCTTAACTTAGTTGCAATATCAGTCCAGTCCAATGTATACTCCATACATTCGAAACTAGTATACTTTACTAATGTCCTGGAAAGAACATAACACTTACTCCAAGTGTAAGTACACATCATCGTTGATTATCACATTAGTGTAAATCCAATAACACTGATGAAACAGGGACCAAGTCTTTTGATTCATATGATCACAATCACATTCCACTGTGTTGACGATACTGTAATTGTGAATAAACATATGATTTGGATTTAACTGGTTTTGTGTATAATAGTTATAAACATATTAAACCATTAGCATGTAAAATTCATGCAAACATCAATCACTTTAAATTTCTTATATTGATAACTAATCAGATTGTAAAGAGTTTTATTTAGGGCATAAAACCCAACACATAGAACGCTCTATATTTTCCACGATATAGATATGCTATTAATTATCCATTGTTATAATCTCAATAAACAATGATCCTCTATAGATGATCTACATTGCATAGGGATAAAATTACCGTTACACCCTTTCAATGCATTTTATCCTTAAAACACTTGCCACCTACAAATTATATTTTAGTGAAATAAAATAATAACTAAAATGAGATCTCAATCATTTATCTCTATTTAGCAAGCTCGAAGGAAATCATCGTTTCACTTCTAAATACCTATAGAAGTTATAGATTCCATATCTATGTTTAGCGCTCCCACTCAATTGTACTACCATGTTCCCAAAATGTACGTATCCCCCTGACCAAAAAGTAGGCTTAACTAACAAATCAAAGAACATGTATAATACTCTTGAGATCGAACCTAACCATGTCAGGATTAATATCATTTGATC
The DNA here is from genome assembly GCF_029168945.1 of Cannabis sativa. Taxonomy (NCBI): domain Eukaryota; kingdom Viridiplantae; phylum Streptophyta; class Magnoliopsida; order Rosales; family Cannabaceae; genus Cannabis; species Cannabis sativa. Next base: position 35,312,114 of record NC_083603.1, read on the forward strand.
TAGGATGAACTAGGTGATATTGAATTGAATAGATATTACGGTAAAATTATCACATCTAATCAAAGTTCAATATCGGTCCCTTCCAATGTATACTCCATACATCTGATACTGGTAAACTTTGCGAATGCCATGGAAATGACATAACACTTATCAAAGGTGTAAGAATACCTATCGCTGAATATCATGCCAGTCTAAATCGAGTGAACTGACAAATCAGGGAATTAAACTTTCGAACATATAAACATGATTATATTCCACTGTGCTGACAACACTATAATCATAAAGAAATACATATGTTCTGGACCTAATAGAATTTATAATCATGAAATAAGTCATGTGAACCATGCAACATAAAATGATATCTGATCTTTATTAATTAGTAAATCTGATTATATTGAAATGGGTTTTATTTAGGGCACAAAACCCAACAGACTCCCACTTGCACTAATATAAAACAAAAAAGTGCATTTCAAATAATCTCAATACCTTGATATTCAAATCAAGTGTAGTATGTAGTATACTCTCCGTAATAGGATCTGACAGGTTGTATTCAACACAACCTTTTCTCCACCATTACATTTCCTTAATCACAAAATACTTGATATTGTGAAATTCCTCTCTATATGTCTACTCCTCTAGGGATAGTGGATTCTTTACTTTTTGGCAACTACTCTTTGGTTATTCAGGAAGTGACCCTATTAGTTAAGGCAAGTTGGAACAGTGCCACAAATGTATAGAACTTTCCTTAGACTGAATAAGTATCTTTCCTGCAACTTTTAACATTCAGTCTCTCTCTGGTAGACCAAGAGATTTCAGATAGGTTTTTACACTTCTCCAAAATCACTACTCCACCCCCAAAGTAATCACCATCTCATCAGAAGACTTTCTAGCACTAAGGCAAGTTTAGAAATTTGATCTGGTGTAGTCTAAGAGTATTAAATACACCCTTATCGACTAACATATAGTTCCTCTTCTTAATCTTAAGATTCACATGATTGTCTTCCAATGTTCCTTTCCTGGATTAATCTGATACCTACTCATTAATCCCACTCAACAGCAGGTGTCTGGTCTAAGGCATACTAAAGCATATCTTCGACCTCTTACTGTTGATTCAAGGAATTCTTTCATGGCTTTATCGTTTCTGGAATAGTTGAAACTTTTCCTTAGATAAATAAAATCTATATCTAGAAGTTGAGAAGCTTCTATAGATTTTCATTATAAAAATGCTCCAGCATCTTACTAAAGTAGGTTGTTAGCACTAGAGTAAGTAATTAACCAGGTATACCACAAGCCATAGGTTTAGATAAACTCAAACCTATAATACTAGAAACAGGAAGTTTTGTTAAGTCCATTGAATAGACTTACTAACAAAATTTCCTTTCTTGTCCTTGTAATAGAAAATTTTTGGCTATTCCATATGAATGGTTTTAACCATAGTTCTCATGGCTTTGCTTCTTAGTTTCTTATTCTGACAATCCATTACTTGTTTAAACTAATAATTGATTTTAATCACAAGTGTCTCCCAAGTCATAACAGGGTGAGTTCCTTCAAACCCTCCCACTACGACAAGATACCGTGAATTTTGTCTAAGAGTACTAAATGGTATTGTCCTCTTTGGTTGTGTTAAGACAACAGAGGCAGTGGGACCATCTTATGCAGAATAAGATGATTGAACACTTTTGGAATCAAGAAAATTATCTCCTTTATTTGCTACTTTATTTTCAGACTTAGTCATTTTCTTAGAAAAGTAGTATTTGTTGAAACAAACACTTTCTTATCTAATGACTATGGGATGGTCCATCGCTAATCGCTTAGAATAGCTAACAAACATGCAAACCATAGTTAACAGTTCTAGCTTTTCCTAAAATTTTGATTAGGTCATCCATGAATCTAGTAATGGTTTATACTAAGTACACAACCATTCCATAATTCTAAAATTTTCCTTTCACTAGGGTATTTCCTTAGGAGGACTTAGGCAACTACTAGTAACTAATCATCAATATGCATATCGAATTTCTGGGGAGGTAAGTTTGGATATAATTAAAAAAATCAACTTAATGATCTTTGAACTGGATATCTACCAAATATTTCTCCACCCCTATCAGTTCGCAAGATCTTTAACCACTTACGTTAATGGTTTTTCACCATTAATAGAAATTCATGAAATTTTTCAAACATTTTAAATTTCTTTTGCATAAGGTAAAATCTAGAGTGATCGTCTTAAGAATATAACGAAAACTCATATCCACCCCTGAATGTACCTCCATCTTCGAATGGGATGATTATACTTTCAGTGGATATATGCGTATTGACTCTTTGCAGAGAATGATCTTGTCAAAACCACTATGAACAAGATACAAATGCCATAGATACTAAAATGTGGTTGTGTCTTTTGATGACTTAGGTTTAGTTACAAAAAAGAGTTCTTAAAATAGTCCAAGTGGATCCTGGTCACAGAATACTAAACTCATATTCCATACTTTAACATATAGTTTGAATCCATTGACAGAAAATGGATATTAGTTACTTGTGAAAGTTTAACTGTATTGTCTTCTGGAAAAAATTTCTATTTGGAATCTAAAATTTAAAGTCAAAGACTTAAATTTATACCAAATATACATGAGTAATGATTCTAGCTTGGACCACTACTACTAATTTAACTCTAAGTCTAATTTGCCTAAAGTAAGCATATATAAGTAAGAGATTCTAAGGTAAAGGATTTATATCATTTCGGGATAAAATATCGGGAATATAATCATGTGCGTCATTCAATTTCTTAAGAGAAAATAGAATGACATTATAAGCAGATGATTTATAAACCATTCATCCAATGATATGTTATGTAAGCTAATTCAAAAAAAAAAAAAAAGAATAAGCTAAGAGGAATAAGTTAAGGATAATTTCGATTTAAAATAAGAATCCAACTATGTCCCAGTAGGCGAGAGTCAAAGTTATTCTTATTTATACACAAAATTTAAAGTACAATTAATAATAGAAAACAACATGGTTCAATATAAATTCACACACAATTCAGAAATCATCAAACATTTAGCAAATAACAAAGACATGTGAAAATACAGAACAGGCACATTTTAAATAATTTCCAAGGTTTCCAACAAACTGATACAGTGTCCCGGTAGGCGAGAGTCAAAGTATCATTCATTGAATAGAGTTGTCAACTCATCTAAAATGGAAACCATTCTAGCAACCTTTTATTCGATCAAAATAAGAATCCAACGTTGTCCGGGTAGGCGAGAGTCAAGGTTATCTTGTCACAACCGAAGAGGTCAATACCATTTAGTTTTCTATCATCTTATTTGACATATGATGATCCCACTGCCTCTGTTGTCTTGTCACAACTGAAGAGGTCAATACCATTTAGTTTTCTTAGACATAATTCACGGTACCTCGTCGTAGTGGGAGAGTTTCTAAGAACTCACCTTCTTATGACTTGGGAGACACTAGTGATTAAAATCCATTGTGAGTTTAAACAAGTAATGGATTGTCAAGATAAAAAACTAAGAAGAAAAGCCAATAGAACTATGGTTTAATCCATTCACAAGGAGTAACCTTAAGTTTTCTATTACAAGGACATAAAAGGAAATTTACGTTTATAAGTCTATTCAATGGACTTAACAAAACTTCCTGTTCCTAGTATTATAGGTTTGAGTTTATCTAAACCTATGGCTTGTGGTATATCTGGTAATTACTTACTCTAATGCAAGCAACTTACTTTAGTAAGATGCTGAAGCATTTTCTTTCTAATGGCAATCTATAGAAGCTTCACAACTTCTTAGACATAGATTTTATTTATCTAAGGAAAAGTCTCAACTATTCCAGAAAAGATAAAGCCATGAAAGAATTTCTTATATCAACAGTGAGAGGTCTTAGATATGCTTTTGTATGCCTTAGACCAGACACCTGCTGTTGAGTGGGAGTAATGAGTAGGTATCAGATTAATCCAGGAGAAGAACATTGGAAGACAATCAAGTAAATCTTAAGATAAAGAAGAGGAACTATATGTTAGTCTATAAGGGTGTGTTTAAAACTCTTAGACTACACCATATCAGATTTCGAAATTTGCCTTTGTGCTAGAAAATCTTTCTGATAAGATGGTGGTTACTCTGGGGGTGGAATAGTGATTTTGGAGAAGTGTAAAAACCTATCTGAAGTCTCTAGGTCTACCAGAAAGGGATTGAATGTTAAAGTTGCAGGAAAGGTACTTATTCAATCTAAGGAAAGTTCTATACATCTTTGGCACCATTCCAAATTGCCTTAAACTACTAGTGTTAATTTCCTGATTAACCAAAAGTAGTTGTCAAAGATATAGAATCCAGTATCCCAAGAGAGTAGACATATAGAGAGGAATGTCACATTATCAATGATTTTGTGATTAAGAAATGTTGGGTTTTATGCCCTAAATAAAACTCTTTACAATCTGATTAGTTATCAATATAAGAAATTTGAAGTGATTGATGTTTGCATGAATTCTACATGCTAATGGTTTAATATGTTTAATATGTTTATTACATTCATACACACAAAATCAGTTAAATCCAGATCATATGTTTATTCACAATTACAGTATCGTCAACACAGTGGAATGTGATTGTGATCATATGAATCAAAAGTTTTGGTCCCTGTTTCATCAGTGTTATTGGATTTACACTAATGTGATAATCAGCGATGATGTGTACTTACACTTGGAGTAAGTGTAATGTTCTTTCCAGGACATTAGTAGAGTATACTAGTTTCGAATGTATGGAGTATACATTGGACTGGACCGATTTTGCAACTAAGTTAAGATATTACAAACTTACCGTTATACATATCTTTCCAAGTCAATATCAGTAGTCAATATCAGAAAAACTGAGCCTTCCTCACTCTCTACCTTGGCCGAAATCTCTCTCTCTCTTTTCCCTTCATCTTTTTCGTGACCCTAGTGAAAGAGTAAGTGCCCACACACAGCAAGCAGTAACTCAATCATAGATTGGAAGACTGTGAAGGATCAAAGCTTGAAGAAGAAGGAGATTCGGGCTCAGATCTTGATTATACTCTGCTACAGAAAGGAATCAAGGGTTAGAGATCTGAGTGGAAGGAGACATTAATTCCGCTGCATCAATGTAATGTTTTCTTAACTTTATATGTGTTTAATTTATCGTTTTAGAAAGTTCATATTTAGGATGTTAATAAACATACTTGTGAGTAGATCTAAGATCCTGGTAAAATAATTCCCAACAACTGGCCTCAGAGCCATGGTAATTGATTTACTTGCATGTAATTTGGACTTTAAAACGATTGTTTGTATGTTCTTTGGATGGTATCATGTTGTATTGAGTGTTATTTGATGATTGATTGATGTTTGTGAAATTTTCGTGGAAAATAATTGTGATTTCGTTTCTGAAATTATTTTTATTGGATATTATGGAAAAAATTAAGCAAGTTAGCCTTTTACAGAACTCAATTTGGATTTTATTTGAATTAGTTATGATTTTTTGAAGATTTGACAAAATCGCGGCTGTGCTGATATTTTCCTGCGATCGCAGAAGTGTCCGTACAGTTTCGAATTTTTTCTTTTTTCTTCAATTTTTCATACTTTTTCATGGAATTAACTTCCAATTTTTTGTATGGTTTTGTATATATACTATTACTATTCCTAATTCAATTCTAATTATCATTTTGAATTAATTTAATATTTTTTTTAATTTAATTCAAGATATTAGTGTAATTTGAATTTGAATAGAATTAGTATTTATCTTTTTGCTTAAAAATCTATCTTATTTTTAAATTTGATTATATTGTTTTTAAATTTAAGGTCAGATTTTATAAGATATTTTAAAAATATCTTATCTTTTAAGATTTTTTAATTAAATCTTTTTAGATATTTTGACCTTATTTAAATTTAAAATAAGATATTTATAATCATGTAAATTTAAATAGATATAAGATATTTTGTTAACTTTTAAATTTTGTTATTTTATTTATTTAAATTAAATTTAAAAATCTGAAAAGATATTTCATTTATCTTTTCTAATTTTTATTTTTAAAATAACATTTAATTTTTAAAAGTAGTTAGCAAATTTTGAAATGATATTTAGGTTGGTTGAAACCTAATTTTTCAAAAAGTAGGTTTAATTTTAAATATTTTTTTAAAATTTCGAAATTTAATTTTTTTTTATTTCCGAAATTAAATTTTTTTTAATTTTATTTTATTTTTCGAAAATTAATTTTTTTTTAATTATTTATTTTTCGAAATTATTTATTTTTCGAAATTATTTATTTAAAAATTAAATAAATCCTACTTCCATATATCCAGCTAACCTTGTTGCAGGAGTATGTGTTTTTAGCTTGTGTGTAAGTTTTAAAAACCTATTATTACTTGATTGCAAATAGCCATGGTTACTTTTTGCCAGATCTAATGATCTGATGGCTCCCTTGGTCAAGTTAATAATTTGTAACAGGTAAATTTTACAATCTTCTTTCATCTGTGTATGACCTAGCAACATGATAGGATCCATCCAGAGTGTGCCTGTGTGAGCCTATGTGTTTATTTTATTATATAGATGCATATAGGTTGTTGCTAAATAAAATGTCACACCATGATAGATTTTATTTAGGTCCATTTAGTTTTTGGACCTATTCAATTAATAACAGTTATTCATTTTAAGGTTAAATTCCTCTCTTTTGGGCCTTGTGTGAGAGTTGGGAGCCATAGAAGTGGGTACGACATACTGAACCCAAAGACCCCTCACATGAACTACCCCAATTGTGAAGGCCCATTTGCCTGATTTGAATAACTGTACTAGGTTAATTATATTAGTTTGACCTAATAAAATTGAATTAGCAACATAATTAACTTTTAAAATATATGAAATTTATTTTCATTTTAATATTTTAAAGTTAATTTTAAGAAAAACACTTTTAGTTTAGATATTATTTCTAGACAAACTATTTGTATTTTTCTTGTATTTAATTAAATATAGAATTTTAACTAACTAAGATTCTTTCTGGAGCTTATTTAATTAAATATTCCTATTTAAGTTATAAATTAGTTGTATCAAGTGATTTTTCTTAACTAACTTAAATTTGAATATTTGATTTAAATTTTAAATCAAGTTAAGGAATCTTAGGCATTAGTTATTAAAGATTCTTAAGATATTTTTTAAGTTAATATCTTTTCAAATATTAACTTAAAATGGAATGTATTAGATATTTTTTGGTTAATATCTTTTCAAATAATAACTTTAAAAAGATATCTTCAAATTAAGTGGTTACAACTTAATTTGTGATATTTAATTAAATCTAGATTTGAAATTATTTAAGTTTTAGATTTTTTCTATATAACTTAAATTAGATATTTTTCAAATTTTGAAAAGATACTTAGTCAAATAAGATATTTTCTAGATAGTAATTTCTAGACTACTTATTATTTCTAATATTTAAATAAGAAAATATTATACTTTTGTGAAATTAATTATTTAAATAATTAATTTTGGTACAATTTTATTAAGTATATTTTTCCTAGTATTAAATAGAAATTAATAATTAAGCCTTCTCTACACTTAATTATTTATTTCTTGAATTTAATACATTTAATTAACTTGAAAAATCTAAATATCTAAGTTGATTTTCATCATGATACTTAAATATTTATTGATTTTTCATGACACTTAATTAAATAGAAAATTATTTTTAGGTTGAAATTTAATTTTTCAACTTAAATTTAAATAATTTTCAATATATATATTTTTCTTTATTTAATTAATCAATTTCGAAATTTGCATTTTAATTATGCAATATTTTCGATTTTTTTTTTGAAAAATAGATTGGGTTGTAAATTAATTATTTATTTTAATTAATTCTTGGACCAACTACAATCAATGATTTTTTCATTTAATTGATTAATTTAAAATAAATGAATTTAAAATATATATATATATTATTAGAAATTGAAATAACTAGTCAAAAGAATATCTAGATAGGTAATATTTTTGCTTGAAGTATTTCTTTTCTATTTTTTTATTATTTTTCGAAAATTGTATATTTTATATACTTTAAATTTTCGAACCCAATAAATATATTCTCAAAGGAAATTTTTAAGTTGCTAATTATTTATTTAATTCAACTTAAATTAATTTCCTTAATATTTATATTTAAGATTATTACTAAGATGGAAATAATTTATTTTATTTCAATCACCATCTAAGTATAATTTTATAAATATTATATTAAATTCTTATTTTTGAATTTTAATTCTTAATTTAGAATTTAATGAGATTTATTTATTAGAATAATAAAGAAAATACATTTTAAATAATGAGCTTTATTATTATTAAGATATTCGATCTCCATTGTGGGTTTTACACCGCGTTTGTTTTAGTGAGTAATCCTCCCTAATGGAGGAACGTTCATTAGCAATTTCGCACCGTTTAATCTCGCATGATAAGTGGTTTGTAAGTGTTTTATATGGTATAGATCACCCTAATGGTGGCGACCATATTTGACTTGCAAATTGCAAAACAGTGGTAGAAGCTCATAAGATAGAATAGCCTTGACTCTCGCCTAAACGAGACAACGCTGGATTCTGATCTTGATCGAATAAAAGGTTGCTAGAATGTTTAACATTTTAGATGAGCTGACAACTCTATTCAATGGATGGTAGCTTTGACTCTCGCCTAAACGGGACACTGATATCAGTTTGTTGAAAACCTTGGAAATTATTTAGGATTGAATTTTTTAAGTATTTTCTCATATCATTCCTACTTGCTATGTGCTTATAATTTCTGAATTGATTTTGTGTTAAACCATTATTAATTTCTATTTCTTGATTTCTATTATTTTGTAGTATCCTGTTTTGTCAAAATGAATCCCATGTTATCACTGTTGACTGAAAATAAGTTGAATGGATCTAACTTTAATAAATGGAATGAGAACATTAATATTGCTCTCATAGGAGAAAGTGCCTTGTTTGTTTTAACTGAGCCGTCACCTGAAGTGCCTGGGGATAATGCATCCAAAGCTGTGAAAGAAAAGTATGAGCGTTGGCAGAAAGCAAATGACAAAGCTCTATACTTTATGCTTTCTAGCATGGTTGACACCCTCAAAACTCGGTTTTCTAAAACTGAGAAGGCTGCTGAAGTTATGACGAAGTTAAATGAGCTATTCGGTAAGGCATCGCTTCAGTCACGTTTTGACGCGACTAAGAAGTACATTAACGCACGGATGGAACCTCATCAAAACGTGCGTGACCATGTTCTCCTCATGTCCAGTTATTTCCAAGAAGCCCAGGATCATGGTGCTGAAATGGACAGTGCTACTCAAGTAAGTCTTATCTTGAATAGCCTGACTCCAGCATTTCTACCATATACATCAAATTATGTCATGAATAAGAAGGAAATTGACTTTCATGAATTAGTCAATGACCTTCAAACTTATGAAAATTTGATTGGAGGACCCAAGAAGAAAGGGAGTAAACCTCATAATCCTGGTAATGGTAATGGGACGATAAAACCTGAAGCAAATGTTGCCTCTGCTTCAAAGCCCAAATCGAAGAAGAAGTGGAAGAACACCAAGAAGCGAACAAAAGCCATGAAAAAGGCTGCTCCTTCTGGTGATGCTACACTTAAAGGAAAGTGTTTCCACTGCAATGAAAAAGGTCATTGGAAACCCCAGTGTCCTAAACTTCTTGCAAAGAAACAAGGTATTTCCATTAATAAACTTTAAGAGTTTAGTGAATTGTTATCCAATTGGATTTATGATTCTGGACTAAACTTTGTTTATTTGTTTTCTTCTTCTTATAGGTCAAGCTACTTGAACTCAGATGAGTTCGATCAGAAAGCTGGACCAAAGGGTAAAATCGTCCAGATGAAGATGAAGCTCTTCAATTTGAATTAATTGTTTTAGTTTAAAGACAATTTGGATTTCAAATTTTAGTTAGGGATATTTATCCCTGTTTCTCTCATATTGTTGCAATATTTTTTTTTAATATTAATAAAGTTTTATTTTCGAAATTCCCTATTGCAATTTATGAGATTGAGCTTCATTTAATTTATCTTCATCAATTATTACCACATTATATTTGTATGTTTGTATGTGTAAGTGATTTTATTATTGATGCAAATTCTATAATATTTACAACTCTTCATAGAGTTATATTATATAAACATTAGAAATTATTTCTATGTTTATCAATAATTGTTAATTCTCATACAATTATTAAGAATTTGTTTAATAAAAGGATCTTATGATCTGATAGGGGTGGAGAAAAGTTAAGAAAACTATGCAGTTCAACGATCTTTTATATCTAATGAACTCTGGATAGTATTCAACTCCACATAAACTCTATCACACTAAGAGAATCATGATCTTTACAACCTTTAGGGGTGGATCATAATCTCTATATACTTAGGGGTGGAGGTTATCCATAGTACCCTATATGTATATTCTTAGGGGTGGAGTCTATTCCACAATTCCCTATGAAACACATATCTTGTTTAAACATAGAAGTAATATAATGAGTCAGCTATTGTCAATATAAATTCTTGATCTTGATTGTATGTTCCATTTCCTTTTTACTGTTGTAAGTAAAAGTATGATACCTTTGAAAGTTCTTTGTTAAAGTTTCACACTACCTTAATTGAGTGGGAGAATTTTAAAGTTCTATACCCATCTTCATTAGGTTGATAATTGTGATAGGTACTTAAGAACACTACTGAAAAGCAAATCTAACCATTCACATGGATAGGTATAGCTTATCAGAATTATGAGAATAAGATAAAGAACTCTAGTTCAGTCCATTCGAATGACTTGAACCAAGAATTCTTAATCCTCATAAAATTTGATGGTATCTTAATTTTGATTACTTTATCTCTGGCATGTATTTTTCACTTCAAATACTAGTCTGCTATGTTGATGACTTAGTCTTGACTTAAAGTTTCAGACTAATACAAAAGTCACAACTAGGTAACTCTCTAAACAATCAGAGGTTAAAAGTATTATTTAACCAGACATCTGCAATTGAGTGGGAGCTATCTGAGATGTAATCAAATAGGGAACATTAGAAGATATTCAAGAAAGATTTAAGAAAGTGATCTATATGTCAGATATTAAGGAACTGTGTATTAGTTGTCTTTGTATCTCACCATCTAATTTCGATTTCTATAAGATGGTGCTTACTTTGGGGGTGGAGGAATTATTGTATAATAATTCAAGCTCTACCAGAGAAGAACTATAACTTGGTCTATTCGAAAATACCAGAAAGTTATATCACTGAAGAAAAATCTACACTGTATTATCTCAATTACATATTTTAAAATATGAGAGATATGTCTTCTGTTAATTCAGATGTACATTTAAAACAGTAAAGATTTCAGTATCCCTTGATAAGTAAAGCATATAGTAAAGGATGTTTCATAAGTGTATTTATGAACTAGTTTCCAGAAGTTTGGGTGGATTCAAATATACTACACTTGATCTGAAGATCAAGACATCAGATTGACCTATTTGCACAGTTTGTTTTATATTAGTGCAAGTGGGAGTTTGTTGGGTTTTATGCCCTAAATAAAACTCTTTACAATCTGATTAGTTATCAACATAAGAAATTTGAAGTGATTGATGTTTGGATGAATTCTACATGCTAATGGTTTAATATGTTTAATATGTTTATTACATTCATACACACAAAATCAGTTAAATCCAGATCATATGTTTATTCACAATTACAGTATCGTCAACACAGTGGAATGTGATTGTGATCATATGAATCAAAAGTTTTGGTCCCTGTTTCATCAGTGTTATTGGATTTACACTAATGTGATAATCAGCGATGATGTGTACTTACACTTGGAGTAAGTGTAATGTTCTTTCCAGGACATTAGTAGAGTATACTAGTTTCGAATGTATGGAGTATACATTGGACTGGACCGATTTTGCAACTAAGTTAAGATATTACAAACTTACCGTTATACATATCTTTCCAAGTCAATATCAGTAGTTGATCTTAAGATTGAAAAGAATCTAAATCCTGATATGCTTGGGCTCAACTCAGGAGTGCTATTCATGTTCTTAGATTTATTAGTTAAGCCTACTTTTGGGTCAGGGTGATATGTATATTTCCAGAATATGATAGTATGATTGAGTGGGAGTGCTGAACATAAATATGGAATCTATAGCTTCTACTGGTGTATAGAAGTTAAGTGATGATTCCCTTCGAGCTTAGCAAATAGAAGTAAATGGATGAGCTCTTGTTTAACTGACTAATTATTAGATCACTAAACACCATTTACAGGTAGCTAAGTGTTTTAAGGGGCAAAATACATTGAAGGGTGAGAACGGTAAAGAAATCCCATCTTGATGTAAATCATCTATATAGAGGATCTTTAAATCACAATAAGATTATAACAATGGTTAAATGAGATAGTATATTGGTATCGTGAAACATACAATATGCTCTATATAAGTCTGAGAGTGCAATTCTAAGTTCTAAGAGTGGATTCAACGAAGAATTAATAAGTAGGAATTTACTTGGTAAATTTGGTTCACTTATTGGAAGCTCAGCATATAGATCCATGGTCCCCATTCTAGTTGAGAACATTCTGCTTGTAAGACTCATTAATTGATTCGTGATTGATCAATTATAATTCTAAAGTTAGACTATGTCTAATTTTATGAATTTTCACTAATTAGGGGTGAAATTGTAAGGAAAAGAGTTTTCTAGGTTTATTTATTTATTAATGGACTTTTTATGTCTAATTAGTAATTAAATTAAATGAAAATATTATTTAATAATCTATTTTAGTTATTAAATAATTAGTTTTGGCATTTAAAAGGTTAGAATTGGAAAATTGGCATTTTTGAGAAAATAGAGATAAAATTTGATAAAATTGCAAAATTAAGTGAGGCCCAATAACACCATATGGCCGGCCACTTAATATGTTTTTTCAAATTAATATTTTCATTATTTTAATGCCAAATAAATCCTAACCTAAACCTAGTAGTTGCCTATAAATAGAAAGTGATGGCTCAGTCACATAACATGCTTTTACACATGCTTTCATTAGCTTTCTCACAGAAATTTCTCTCTTCAGAAAAACTGAGCCTTCCTCACTCTCTACCTTGGCCGAAATCTCTCTCTCTCTTTTCCCTTCATCTTTTTCGTGACCCTAGTGAAAGAGTAAGTGCCCACACACAGCAAGCAGTAACTCAATCATAGATTGGAAGACTGTGAAGGATCAAAGCTTGAAGAAGAAGGAGATTCGGGCTCAGATCTTGATTATACTCTGCTACAGAAAGGAATCAAGGGTTAGAGATCTGAGTGGAAGGAGACATTAATTCTGCTGCATCAATGTAAGGTTTTCTTAACTTTATATGTGTTTAATTTATCGTTTTAGAAAGTTCATATTTAGGATGTTAATAAACATACTTGTGAGTAGATCTAAGATCCTAGTAAAATAATTCCCAACAAGAAAGAGTAATGGTGGAGAAAAGGTTGTGTTTAATTCAACCTTTCAGATCCTATTATGAGGAGTTTACTACTACTACACTTGATTTGGATATCAAGGTGTTGAGATTATTTGAAACGCACTTTTTGTTTTATATTAGTGCAAGTGGGAGTTTGTTGGGTTTTATGCCCTAAATAAAACTCATTTCAATATAATCAGATTTACTTATTAATATAGATCAGAAATAACATTTAATGTTGCATGGTTCACATGATTTATTTCATGATTATATGTACATAATGTATAAATTCATCTGAAACCCTTTTCACATACTTGATCCTGTTTATTGTGCCGTCAACACATTGGAAAGTAAACATGACTATGTGAATAAAGTTTCCTAGATTTATCAGACATAGGGTTTTACTGATATGATAATCTACAACAGAGTTTACTTGCATTTGGAGAAATGCTATGTTCTTTCCAGAGCATTGGTTAAAGTAAAGCTCAGGTTGGATGCATGGAGTATGCATCGGAAGGGACCGATATGGAACTTTGACTTAGATTTATTAAACTTATCGTAATATCTATTCAAGTCAATATCGCCTACTTGATCCTAGATCAAATGATCTTAATCCTGATATGATTAGGCTTAATCTCGAGAGGTTATTCGTGTTCTTTGATTTGTTAGTTAAGCCTACTTTTAGGTCAGGGTGATACGTACATTTTGGGAACACGGTAGTGCAATTGAGTGGGAGCGCTATCATAAACATGGAATCTATAGCTTCTATCTGGCGAATAGTAAGCAAAGGATGATCTCCTTCGAGCTTGACCAAACGAACATAAATGGTGGAGTACTCATTTCACATAAGCTGAAATATCATTTATACGGGGTCAAGTGTTTTAAGGAATAAATACATTGTAGGGTGTAACGGTAGTTTAATCCCTTTACAGTGTAGATCATTCATATAGAGGATCATTGATCAAATTAGGATTATAACAATGGATAACTAATGATGTGTCTATATGGTGGAACATATAGAGCACTCTATATAACTGAGAGTGCAATTCTAAGTTCTATGCGTGGATTCAACGAAGAATTAATAAGTTAGTGAATTTTAGTGCTAAATTCTTGATCTACTTATTGGAAGCTCGGTTATATAGACCCATGGTCCCCGCACTAGTTGAGATAATATTGCTTGTAAGACTCATATAATTGGTTTTGATTAATCAATTATAATTCTCAAATTAGACTATGTCTATTTGTGAATTTTTCACTAAGTAAGGGCGAAATTGTAAAGAAAGAGTTTTAGGGGCATATTTGTTAATTATGATACTTTGTATGGTTCAATTAATAAATATGATAAATGACAATATTATTTAATAATTATTTATAGTTATTAAATAGTTAGAATTGGCATTTAAATGGTTGAATTAGAAAATTGGCGTTTTTGAGAAACTCAGATGCAGAAAAGATAAAACTGCAAAATTGCAAAAAGTGAGGTCCAAATCCACTATGTAGGGCCAACAACTTTTGTAGGGTTTTTCCCTGTGATATTTTCATTATTTTAATGCTAAATAATTCAAACCTAACCCTAGTGGAATGCTATAAATAGATAGTGAAGGCTTCAGGAAAATTACACTTAAATTTTCTATTTTTCCTTCAGAGAAAAACCTGAGCCTTCTCTCTCCCTATCTTTGGTTGAATCCACTATCTCTCTCTTCCTCATTGAGATTTCCAAATTCTTAGTGTATGAGTAGTGCCCACACACAGCAAGTGATACCTCCATCATAGTGAGGAAGATCGTGAAGAAAGACTTTCAGCAAGAAGGAGTTTCAGCATCAAAGATTCAGAGAAAGAGATCCAGGTTCAGATATTGATAATGCTCTGCTACAGAAATGAATCGAGGGCTAGATATCTGAACGGAAGGAGTCATTATGTTCCGCTGTACCCAATGTAGGGTTTCTTAAACTTTATACGTGTTTATTTTATCATTTTAGAAAGTTCATATTTAGGGTGTTAATAAACATACTTGTGAGTAGATCTAAGATCCTGGTAAAATAATTTCCAACAACTGGCCTCAGAGCCATGGTAATTGATTTACTTGCAAGAAATTTGGACTTTAAAACGATTGTATGTTTGTTTTTGGATGGTATCATGTTGTATTGAGTGTTATTTGATGATTGATTGATGTTTGTGAATTTTCGTGAAAAATAATTGCGATTCTGTTTCTGGAATTATTTTTATTGGATAGTATGGAAAAACTTAAGCAAGTTAATTTTTTTACAAAACTCAATTTCGATTTAATTTGAATTAGTTATGATTTTTTGAAGATTCGAAAAAATTGGAGCTGTGCTGAAATTTTCCTGCAATCGCGAAAACTGTCCGTACAGCTCACAATTTTTTCGTTTTTCTTCGATTTTTCATGCTTTTTCATGGAATTAACTTCCGATTTTTTGTGTAGTTCTATATTTATACTATTACTATTCCTAATTCAATTCTAATTATCATTATGAATTAATTTAATATTTTTTTAAATTTAATTCAAGATATTAGTGTAATTTGAATGTAAAATAGTTAGTATCTATCTTTTTTTGCTTAATTATCTATCTTATTTTTAAATTTGATTATATCTTATCTTATTTTTAAATTTAAGGTCAGATTTTAAATTTTTAAATTATTTTTTTTTTTTAAATAATTTGACCTTATTTAAATTTAAAATAAGATAACTATAATCATGTAATTTTAAATAGATATAAGATATTTTGCTAATTTTTAAATTTTGATATTTTATTTATTTAAATTAAATTATAAAATCTAAAAAAGATATTTATTTATCTTTTTTTTTCATTTATTATTTAATTTTTATTTATAAAATAACATTTAAATTTTAAAAGTAGTTAGCAAATTTTGAAATGATATTTAGGTTGGTTGAAACCTAATTTTTCAAAATTCTAGGTTTAATTTTAAATTTAATTTTTTTTTTAAATTTGGAATTATTCAAATTTTTTTTTAAATTTTCGATTTTTTTTTATTTAATTAATTATTTCGAAATTAATAATTTAATTTAAAATTAAATAAATCCTACATCCAACTATCTAGCATACCTTGTTGCAGGAGTATGTTTTTTAGCTTATGTGTAAGTTTTCAAAACATATTATTACTTGATTGCAAATAGTCATGGTTACTTTTTGCCAGATCTAAAGAAATTAAATATATAATTTCTGAATTTTAAGGTTAAATTCCTCTCTTTTGGGCCTTGTGTGAGAGTTGGGAGCCATAGAAGTGGGTACGACATACTGAACTCAGCACCCCCTCACATGAACCACCCCAATTGTGAAGGCCCATTTGCCTGATTTGAATAACTGTACTAGGTTAATTAAACTAGTTTAACCTAATAAAATTGATTAGCAACATAATTAATTTCATTTTTTTTTTGAAATTAATTTAAGAAAATTATAGTTTAAAGAATTTTTTTATTCTAAGCTAAACTATATGTATTTTCTTGTATTTAATTAAATATAGAATTATAACCATCTAAATTCTTTCTGAAGCTTAATTTAATTTTTTCATTAAATATTACTATTTAAGTTGATATTTAGTTATCTACAACTAACCAACTTAAATCTGAATATCTTTTGGATTTAAAATTTCAAAATTAAGTTGAGGAATTTTAGGCATTGGTTATTAAGATTCTTTCAGATATTTTTTAAGTTAATATCTTTTCGAATATTAACTTAAAATGGAATAGTTTAGATATTTTTTAGGTTAATATCTTTTCGAATATTAACTTAAAATGGCATATTTTTGAATTAAGTGGTTACAACTTAATTTTTGATATTTAATTAAATTTAAATTTGAAAATATTTAAGTTCTAGATTTTTTCTAACACAACTTAAATTAGATATTTTTTCAAATTTTGTGGAAAAGATACTTAGTCAAATAAGATATTTTTTAGATAGTTATTTCTAGACTACTTATTATTTCTAATATTAAATAGGAAAATATTATACATTGTGAAATTAATTATTTTAAATAATTAATTTTGGTACAATTTATTTTTTCCTAGTATTAAACTAGAGATTAATAATTAAGCCTTCTCTGTACTTAATTATTTATTTCTTGAATTTAATACATTTAATTAATTTGAAAATTAAATATCTAAGTTGATTTTCATCATGATACTTAAATATTTCTTTTTCATGACACTTAATTAAATAGAAAATTATTTTTATTTGAAATTTATTTTTTCAACTAAATTTAAATAATTTTCAAAATATATTTTTTCTTTATTTTATTAATCAAATTTCGAAATTGCATTTCTTAAATGCTGGAATTTCGAATTTTATTTGAAAAATAGATTAAATTTGTAAATTATTTATTTTAATTTTGGACCAACTTAAATCAATGATTTTTTTTTCATTTATTGATTAATTTAAAATAAATTGAATTAAAATATATTATTAGAAATTGAATTAATTAGTCAAAGAAAAATCTAGATAGGTGATATTTTTGCTTAAAGTATTTTTCTAGTGTATTTAATTAAATAGAAAATTAATATTTAAGTTGATTTTCATCATCATATTTAAATATTTGAAATTTTTATTATATATTTAATTAAATAGGAAAATTATATTTTTTGTTGTAAATTAATTTTGGGCCAACATTAAATTAGAATAATTTTTCCAGGATTAATTTTTTATTTTAAAATGCATTTTCGAAAATTGTATCCTTGAATACTTTAATTTTTCGAAATGCAATATATATTTATAGAAAATTAAATTTGAGTTGTAAATTAATTTAAATTAATTTTGTAACAACTTAAATTGAATATTTTTCTAAATATTTATTGGAAATTATTACTAAGATGGAAATAATTCATGTTATTTTCTTATCCATCTAAGTAAAATTTATAAATATTAAATTAAAATTTATATTTAGAATTTTTTATTCTAAATTGGAAATTTTAATTAAATAAATATATATTTAAAATAAATAGATTAAATAAAGAGAATCAAAGAAAATACAACTCTCTTTAAATAATGAGCTTTATTATTAAGATATTCGATCTCCATTGTGGGTTTTACACCGCGTTTGTTTTAGTGAGTAATCCTCCCTAATGGAGGAACGTTCATTAGCAATTTCGAACCGTTTAACCTCGCATAATAAGTAGTTTGTAAGTGTTTTGTATGGTATGGATCACCCTAATGGTGGCGACCATACTTGACTTACAAATTATGAAACAATGGTGGAAGCTGATAAGATAGAATTGCCTTGACTCTCGCCTAAACGGGACAACGCTGAATTCCAATCTTGATCGAATAAAAGGTTGCTAGAATGGTTATCATTTTAGACGAGCTGACAACTCTATTCAATGAATGGTAGCTTTGACTCTCGCTTAAATGGGACACTGATATCAGTTTGTTGAAAACCTTGGAAATTATTTAGGATTGTAAGTTTTAGTATTTCACTTGTAATTCCTACTTGCTATATGTTTAATAATTTATGAATTATGTATGAATTTATATTGGACCATGTTATTTTCTGTTATTAAGTTGTAGTTTAATTTCGAATCTTCATTGTTGGTCTAACTTGGCTTGTTTATCTAATGAGATAAATCCCTAGTGAATTTTCACCATTAGACATACATAATAGTGTTAGATCTCGAAAGATAAATATTGTATATGCGACATCTAGCTGTTCATCAATTGATGACACCTTAGACTAGTATTTTTACGATATGAAACAAGAAGATTGTATAAATAAGATTACTTTGACTTTCGCTAATCGAAGCATCGTTGGATTCTTATTTTAAACGAAATTATCCTAATTCCTCTTAGCTTATTCATTTCGAATTAGCTCAATAACATATCATTGGATGAATGGTCTATAAATCATTTCATGTCATTATATTTTCTCTTAAGAAATTAAATGACACATATGATTATAATCCTGAAATTCTATTCCCAATTGATATAAATCCTCAATCTTAGAAATCTCCTACTTGTATGGGAAAATTTGACTTAGAGTTTAAATTTGTAGTGGTGGTCCAAGATAGAATAACTCATTATATTTGGTATAAATTTAAGTCTTTGACTTTAATTTTAGATTCCAAATAGAAATTTTCTTATATTTCTAATTCTAGAATACAATACAGTTACACTTTCTCAAGTGTTTAATATCCATCTTCTATTAATGGATTAAAACTGTATGGAATATGAGTTAGGTATTCTGTGACCAGGATCCACTTGCAGTATTCTAAGAACTCTTTGATGTAACTAAATCTATGTCATCAAAAGACACTACCACATTTTTTTAATCTCTGGCATTTGTATCTTGTCCATAGTGGATTTGACAAGATCAATCTCTGCAAAGAGTTAATATGCCTATATCCACTGAAAGTAGTTCATCTCATTCGCAGATGGATGTACATTCAGGGGTGGATATGAGTTTTTCGTTGTATTCTTAAAACGAAAACTCTAGATTATACCTTTTATGCAAAGAAATTTGAAATGTTTGAAAATTTTTATTAATTTCTAGCAATGATTAAAACCATTAAAGTAAGTGGTTAAAGATCTTGCGAACTGATAGGGGTGGAGAAATAGTTAGTAGATATGCAGTTCAAAGATCATTAAATTGATTTTTGAATTATATCCAAACTTACCTCCCCAGAAATTTTGAGTTACATGTTGATGATTAGTTACTAGTCGTTGCCTAATTCCTTCTATGGTAATACAATTTCAGAATGATGTAATGGTTGTATACTTAATGTAAATCATTACTAGATTCATGGATGACCTAATCAAAATCTTAAGAAAAACTAGAACTATTAACCATGGTTTGTTAGCTATTCTAAGTGATTAGGGGTGGACCATCCCATTGTTAATAGATAAGAAAGTGTTTGTTCAAACAAATACCACTTTTCTAAGATAATGACTAAGTCTGAAAACAAGTAGCAAATAAAGGGGATATTTTTCTTGATTCCAAAAGTGTTCTATCATCTTATTTGACATATGATGATCCCACTGCCTCTGTTGTCTTGTCACAACCGAAGAGGTCAATACCATTTAGTTTTCTTAGACATAATTCACGGTACCTCGTCGTAGTAGGAGAGTTTCTAGGAACTCACCTTCTTATGACTTGGGAGACACTAGTGATTAAAATCAATTGTGAGTTTAAACAAGTAATGGATTGTCAAGAGAAAAAACTAAGAAGAAAACCCAATAGAGCTATGGTTTAATCCATTCACATGGAGTAACCTTAATTTTTCTATTATAAGGACATAAAAGGAAATTTACATTTATAAGTCTATTCAATGGACTTAACAAAACTTCCTGTTCCTAGTATTATAGGTTTGAGTTTATCTAAACCTATGGCTTGTGGTATACCTGGTAATTACTTACTCTAATGCAAGCAACTTACTTTAGTAAGATGCTGAAGCATTTTCTTTCTAATGGCAATCTATAGAAGCTTCACAACTTCTTAGACATAGATTTTATTTATCTAAGGAAAAGTCTCAACTATTCCAGAAAAGATAAAGCCATGAAAGAATTTCTTATATCAACAGTGAGAGGTCTTAGATATGCTTTTGTATGCCTTAGTCCAGACACCTGCTGTTGAGTGGGAGTAATGAGTAGGTATCAGATTAATCCAGGAGAAGAACATTGGAAGACAATCAAGTAAATCTTAAGATAAAGAAGAGGAACTATATGTTAGTCTATAAGGGTGTGTTTAAAACTCTTAGACTACACCATATCAGATTTCGAAATTTGCCTTTGTGCTAGAAAATATTTCTGATAAGATGGTGGTTACTCTGGGGGTGGAATAGTGATTTTGGAGAAGTGTAAAAACCTATCTGAAGTCTCTAGGTCTACGAGAAAGGGATTGAATGTTAAAGTTGCAGGAAAGGTACTTATTCAGTCTAAGGAAAGTTCTATACATCTTTGGCACCATTCCAAATTGCCTTAAACTACTAGTGTTAATTTCCTGATTAACCAAAAGTAGTTGCCAAAGATATAGAATCCAGTATCCCAAGAGAGTAGACATATAGAGAGGAATTTCACATTATCAATGATTTTGTGATTAAGAAAGAGTAATGGTGGAGAAAAGGTTGTGTTTAATTCAACCTTTCAGATCCTATTACGAGGAGTTTACTACTACTACACTTGATTTGTATATCAAGGTGTTGAGATTATTTGAAATGCACTTTTTGTTTTATATTAGTGCAAGTGGGAGTTTGTTGGGTTTTATGCCCTAAATAAAACTCATTTCAATATAATCAGATTTACTTATTAATATAGATCGGAAATAACATTTAATGTTGCATGGTTCACATGATTTATTTCATGATTATATGTACATAATGTATGAATTCATCTGAAACCCTTTTCACATACTTGATCCTGTTTATTGTGTTGTCAACATATTGGAAAGTAAACATGACTATGTGAATAAATTTTCCTAGATTTATCAGACACAGGGTTTTACTAATATGATAATCTACAACAGAGTTTACTTGCATTTGGAGAAATGCTAAGTTCTTTCCAGAGCATTGGTTAAAGTAAAGCTCAGGTTGGATGCATGGAGTATGCATCGGAAGGGACCGATATTGAACTTTGACTTAGATTTATTAAACTTATCGTAATATCTATTCAAGTCAATATCGCCTAGTTGATCCTAGATCAAATGATCTTAATCCTGATATGATTAGGCTCAATCTCGAGAGGCTATTCGTGTTCTTTGATTTGTTAGTTAAGCCTACTTTTAGGTCAGGGTGATAAGTACATTTTGGGAACACGGTAGTGCAATTGAGTGGGAGCGCTATCATAAACATGGAATCTATAGCTTCTATCTGGCGAATAGTAAGCAAAGGATGATCTCCTTCGAGCTTGACCAAACGAACATAAATGGTGGAGTACTCATTTCACATAAGCTAAAATATCATTTATACGGGGTCAAGTGTTTTAAGGAATAAATACATTGTAGGGTGTAACGGTAGTTTAATCCCTTTACAGTGTAGATCATTCATATACAGGATCATTGATCAAATTAGGATTATAACAATGGATAACTAATGATGTGTCTATATGGTGGAACATATAGAGCATTCTATATAACTAAGAGTGCAATTCTAAGTTCTATGCGTGGATTCAACAAAGAATTAATAAGTTAGTGAATTTTAGTGCTAAATTCTTGATCTACTTATTGGAAGCTCGGTTATATAGACCCATGGTCCCCGCACTAGTTGAGCTAATATTGCTTGTAAGACTCATATAATTGGTTTTGATTAATCAATTATAATTCTCAAATTAGACTATGTCTATTTGTGAATTTTTCACTAAGTAAGGGCGAAATTGTAAAGAAAGAGTTTTAGGGGCATATTTGTTAATTATGATACTTTGTATGGTTCAATTAATAAATATGATAAATTACAATATTATTTAATAATTATTTATAGTTATTAAATAGTTAGAATTGGCATTTAAATGGTTGAATTAGAAAATTGGCGTTTTTGAGAAAATCAGATGCAGAAAAGATAAAACTGCAAAATTGGAAAAAGTGAGGTCCAAATCCACTATGTAGGGCCGACCACTTTTGTAGGGTTTTTCCCTCTGATATTTTCATTATTTTAATGCCAAATAATTCAAACCTAACCCTAGTGGAATGCTATAAATAGATAGTGAAGGCTTCAGGAAAATTACACTTAAATTTTCTATTTTTCCTTCAGAGAAAAACCTGAGCCTTCTCTCTCCCTATCTTTGGCCGAATCCACTCTCTCTCTCTTCCTCATTGAGATTTCGAAATTCTTAGTGTATGAGTAGTGCCCACACACAGCAAGTGATACCTCCATCATAGTGAGGAAGATCGTGAAGAAAGACTTTCAGCAAGAAGGAGTTTCAGCATCAAAGATTCAGAGAAAGAGATCCAGGTCCAGATATTGATAATGCTCTGCTACAGAAAGGAATCAAGGGCTAGATATCTGAACGGAAGGAGTCATTATGTTCCGCTGCACCCAATGTAAGGTTTCTTAAACTTTATACGTGTTTATTTCATCGTTTTAGAAAGTTCATATTTAGAGTGTTAATAAACATACTTGTGAGTAGATCTAAGATCCTGGTAAAATAATTTCCAACATAACCATCCATAAGGGGACGAAGTCTAGCGTCTTGAGGTTATATTGAAAACATTTAACTATTGTAAGACCAACAATGGAGATCGAATATCTTAATAACTAAAGCTCATTATTTTAAAGAGTTGTATTTTCTTTGATATTTATTTTAATCTATTTATTTAATTAAAATTACAAACTTAGAATAACTTTCTAAATATATATTTTAATTTAATATTTATAAAATTATACTTAGATGGATATGAAAAATAAAATGAATTATTTTCCATCTTAGTAATAATTTCCAATAAATATTTAGAAAATTATTCAATTTAAGTTGTTTCCAAATTAATTTAAATTAATTTAAAACTCAAATTTAATTTTCTATAAATATATATTGCATTTCGAAAAATTAAAATATCTAAGAATACAATTTTTGACAATGCTTTTAACATAAAATAAAATAAATCTTGAAAAATTATTCCAATTTATGTTGGTCCAAAATTAATTGAAAACTAATTTTCAACACAAATATAATTTTTCTGTTTAATTAAATAGTTAAGAAAATTTCAAATATCTAAGTATCATGATGAAAATCAACTTAAATATTAATTTTCTATTTAACTAAATATCACTAGAAAAATACTTTAAGTAAACAGAAAATAACTATCTAGACTTTCATTGACTAATTAATTCATTTTCTAATTATAATATATTTTAGTTCATTTATTTCAATCAATATTTAAATGAAAAAATCATTGATTTAAGTTGGTCCAAAATTAATTAATAAAAATTAATTTTCAACCTTAATCTATTTTTCAAAAAAAAAAAAATCAAAATTTTCAGCATTTAAATAAAAAATGCAATTTCGAAAAATGATTAATAAAATAAAAATAAAATATATATTGAAAATTATTCAAATTTAAGTTTTTTTGAAATGAAGATTTCCAACTTAAAATAATTTTCTATTTAATTAAATGTCATGAAAATAATAATATTTAAGTATCAAGAATGAAATCAACTTAAATATTTAATTTTCAATTTAATTAAATTTATTAAATTCAAGAATTAAATAATCAAGTATAAAAGAAACTTAATTATTAATTTTAATTTAATACTAGGAAAATATTATTTATTTAAGTTGGTCCAAAATTAATTAAAAAAACTAATTAATTAAAAAAATAATTAATTTTCAACTTAAAATATTTTCCTAATTAAATATTAGAAAATATAACTAGTACTAGAAATAACTATCTAGAATATATCTCAATTAACTAAGTATTTTTCTAAAATTAACTTTAAAATATGCAATGAAAAATAAATTTCATATATTTCAAAAGTTAATTATGTTGCTAATTCAGTTTTAATTAGGTTAGACTAATATAATTAACCTAATAAAATTATTTAAATGAGGCAAATGGGCCTTCACAATTGGGGTGGTTCATGTGAGGGAGGGTTGGGTTCAGTATGTCGTACCCACTGCTATTGGCCCCCTAACTCTCACACAAGGCCCAAATGAGAGGAATTTAACCATTAAATACATAATTGTTATTCATTGAATAAGCCCAATTCTAATTGGGCCTAAATAAAATTACTTATGTCAAATTTTATTTTAGCAACCTAGTCTATTTACTTAGTAAAACTTAAATGGGTTTCCTATATGCATCTAAGCCCAATAACAAACATATAGGCTCACACATGCATACAGATTTTGATGGATCCTATCATGTTACTAGGTCATACACAGATGAAAGAAGAATGCAAAATTTACCTGTTACAAATTATTTACTTGACATATTGACAATTGAACCATGGGTTAAAATCAGAGCATTCGATCTGTCAATAAGTTAACCAAGGAAATTTAGATCAAGCAATAATAGGTTTTATAAAACTTACAAACAAGCTAAAACACATACTCCTGCAACAAGTTGGATTGTTGGATATAGGGTTTATTTAATTTTAGATTTAATTTAATTTATTTAAAAAAAATCCAAAAATAAATAAATAATAAGAAAATATTTTTTTTTTCGGTAAAAAATAAATGAATAAATAAATAAATAAATAAATAAAATTTAAAATTAAACCTATAATTTTGAAAAATTAGGTTTCAACTAACCTAAATATCTTTTTCAAAAAAAATGCTAACTATCTTTCAAATTTCATGTTATTTTAAAAAATTAAATATTCATTAAAATAAAATAATAATTTAATATCATTTTTTTTTTATTTTATAATTTAATTTAAATAATAAAAAAATAACAAAATTTAAAAGTTAGCATAATATCCTTTTTCTATTCAAAATATCATGATTAAAATAATCTTATTTTAAATTTAAATAAGGTCAATTAAATAATAATAAAACAAATAAATATCAGACCTTAAATTTAAAATAAGATAAAATAATCAAATTTTAAAAATAAGATAGATGATTAAGCAAAAAAAGATAGATTTTTACCTATTTCAATTTCAAATATCACTAATATCTTAAATTAATTTTAAAAAATACTAATTAATTTAATTCGGATAATTAGATTTGAAATATGAAAAGTAAAAATCAAAATACAAAACTAAACAAAAAAATCGGAAGTTAAAACGAAAAAATTGCAAGTTGTACGGAAGCATACCATCCAGGCAGACAAAAGGTTTCGCTGGCAGCATTCCGTGCGCACAAGGGTGTGTCCCCACCCCCGATTTTTCCAAAACTTCAAAAAATCATAACTAATTCAAATAAAATCGAAATTAAGTTCTGTAAAAAGTGAATTGCTTAATGTTTTACAAACTATCCCACAAAAATAATTCCAGAACGAAAATTCAATTATTTTTTATAAAAATTTCACAAACATCAATCAATCATCAAATAACATACAAATCAACATGAAACCATCCACATCACACACAAACATCGTTTTAATTCATATTTCATGAAAGTAAAACATTACCATGGCTCTGAGGCCAGTTGTTGGAAATATTTTACCAGGATCTAGATTTACTAACAAGTATGTTTCATTAACATCCTAATATGAATTTCTAAAACAATGAAATAAACACATAAGGGTTTAAGAAAACCTTACATTGATTGCAGACGAATATAATGACTCCTTCCATTCAGATCTCTAGCCCTTGATTCCTTTTTGTAGCAGAGCATTATCAAGATCTGAACCTGGATCTCTTTCTCTCCTTCTTGAGCCCGATTCTCCTTCTTATTGATTGGATTCTTCACAGTCTTCCACACTATGATTGAGATACCACTTGATGTGTGTGGGCACTCACTCTATCACTAATGGCTGAAATTATTTAGTGTGAAGAAAGGCTTAGTGTGTCGAATTGAAGAAGAAAGAAGAAGGAAGAGGTGTCATCTAGGTTTTTAGCTTTCGAGGCACTAGTTGGATAATGAGACCATAGCCTTCCTTTTATACTATTCTTCAATAGAATTAGGGTTGAATTATATGGATTAAAAAAATAATAAAATATTGGGCAAAAATTCAACCTTGGCGGTATAAGACAGTGGACAAATCTATAGTTACAATTTTACCACTTTATTTCAACCACTTATTCTTCTTTTAAATAATACCATATTTTCCAATTCAAACATATAAATGCCAAAACTATTTATTTAATAATTAAAATAACTACCAAATAAAATTTTCATTCATAAAATTTATTAATTAAACTCCATAAAGTCTCTTAATTAACAAGTAAACCCAAAAACACTATTTCTTCACAATCAAGCCATAACATAGTGAAAAATTCATAAACTAGACATAGTCTAATTTTAGAATTAAAATTG
The DNA here is from genome assembly GCF_029168945.1 of Cannabis sativa. Classification (NCBI taxonomy): domain Eukaryota; kingdom Viridiplantae; phylum Streptophyta; class Magnoliopsida; order Rosales; family Cannabaceae; genus Cannabis; species Cannabis sativa. Next base: position 35,339,446 of record NC_083603.1, read on the forward strand.
ATTCATTAAAATCAATTAACTGAGTCTTACAAGTAGTTTGTCTCAACTAGTATGGGGACCGTGGGCCTATGTAACCGAGCTTCCAATAAGCAGACCTAGAACTTACCAGGTAAATTCATTGTCTTATTAGTTCCTTGTTGCATCCCCGCATAGAACTTGGAATTTCACTCTCAGTTACATAGAACGCTCTATATGTTCCACGATATAGATACGCTATTAATTATCTATTTTTATAATCCCAATAATCAATGATCCTCTATAGATGATCTACATTGCATAGGGATAAAATTACCGTTACACCATTTCAATGTATTTTATCGTTAAAACACTTGCCACCTATAAATGATATTTTAGTGAAATAAAATAATCACTAAAATGAGATCTCAATCATTTATCTCTATTTACCAAGCTCGAAGGAAATCATCGTTTCACTTCTAAATACATATAGAAGTTATCGATTCCATATCTGTGTTTAGCGCTCCCACTCAATTGTACAACCATGTTCCCAAAATGTACGTATCACCCTGACCAAAAAGTAGGCTTAACTAACAAATCAAAGAACATGTATAATACTCTTGAGATCGAACCTAACCATGTCAGGATTAAGATCATTTGATCTGGGATCAACTAGGTGATATTGAATTGAATAGATATTACGGTAAAATTATCATATCTAATCAAAGTTCAATATCGGTCCCTTCCAATGTATACTCCATACATCCGATACTGGTAAATTTTTCCAATGCCCTGGAAAGGACATAACACTTATCCAAGGTGTAAGAATACCTATCGCTGAAGATCATGCCAGTCTAAATCGAGTGAACTGACAAATCAGGTAATTAAACTTTCGAACATGTAAACATGATTATATTCCACTGTGCTGACAACACTATAATCATAAAGAAATACATATGTTCTGGACCTAATAGAATTTATAATCATGAAATAAATTATGTGAACCATGCGACATAAAATGATTTCTGATCTTTATTAATTAGTAAATCTGATTATATTGAAATGGGTTTTATTTAGTGCACAAAACCCAACATGAAGGTCACGCATCTACAAATTTTTAGCGACTCACAGCTGGTGGTTTTCCAAGTTAGGGGAGAATACCAACCAAAAGGACCTAAGATGGTGGCATACTTGGCAAAGGTTAGGAGCTACCTAGAATGGTTGAAACATTTCACGATTGAGCAAATCCCAAGGAAAAGCAATGACAACGCCGATGCCCTTGCTAAACTTGCATAAACCTGGGAAATCAATGCTCTAGAATTTTTACTAGTAGAATTCTTAGCTCTACCAACTATCAAGTGTGACTTGGTGTTGCAAGGGGAGGATGAAACACCCTCCTGGATGACGTCATACATCGAGTACATCTAAGAGGGGAGGTTGCCCGCGGATAAGAAAGAGGGTCGAAGAATCTAGTATAAAGTCGCGAGGTATGTCCTGATGGATGGAGTTCTATACAAGAGAGGATACTCCATGCCACTCCTGCGCTGCATAAGAGAAAGTGAAGCACATTGTTTGAAATACATGAAGGAGAGTGCGATAACCACGCAGGAGGATGTTCAATGTCAAGGAAGGTATTAGAACAAGGATACTACTAGCCTAGCTTGGAGAGGGATGCAATGGCATTCGCAAAGAAATGTGACAAATGCCAAAGGCATGACAGCTACAGTAAACATCCCCCAGCTGAGCTCATAAGCATGACCAGCTCGTGGCCTTTCGCCATGTCGGGAATGTTGGAATTATTTTACTAGGATCTTAGATTTACTAACAAGTATGTTATTTAACATCCTAATATGAACTACTAAAACGATGAAATAAACACATATAAAGTATAAGAAACCTTACAGTGGTTGCAGCATAATATAATGTCTCCTTCCGCTCAGATCTCTAACCCTTGTATCCTTTCTGTAGCAGAGTATCACCAAGATCTGAGCCCGAATGTCCTTCTCTTGAATCTAGATTCTTCACAGCCTTACACACTATGATTGAGATACCACTTGATGTGTGTGGGGACTCACTCATTCACCATAGGCTCGGTTTAGAAGAGAGGAAGAGAGAGAGAAGGTGGTTTCGGCTAGGGTAGGAAGTGGAGGCTCAAATTTATCTGAAGGAATGAGATGCATCATCTTTTCCCTAAAGCCATCACTACCTATTTATAGGAAACCACCTAGGGTTAGGTTAGATTTATTTGGCATTAAAATAATAAAAAAATAAATGGTAAATTGCTACATAAGTGGCCGCCCATGATACTGATTGGGCCCCACTTTGCAAGTTTGCCATTTTGTCATGTTTTCCATCTTATTTTCTTAAAAATGCAAATCTTCCAATTTAACCATTTAAATGCCAATTTTAATTATTTAATAACTAAAAATTAATTATTAAATAATATTGTCATTTAATATATTTATTAATTAGACTAATCAAAGTCTCTCAATTAACAAATAAACCCTAGAAACTTTTCTTCACAATTAAGCCCTTACTTATTGAAAATTCAGAAACTAGGCATAGTCTAATTTTAGAATTATAATTGATTAATCAAAATCAATTGACTGAGTCTTACAAGTAGTATTGTCTCAACTAGTATGGGGACCATGGGCCTATATATCTGAGCTTCCAATAAGAAGACCCAGAATTTACCAAGTAAATTCAAATTCCTTGTTTCATCCACTCATAGAACTTGGAATTGCACTCTCAGATATATAGAACGCTCTATATGTTCCACGATATAGATAAGCTATTAGTTATCCATTGTTATAATCCCAATAATCAATGATCCTCTATAGATGATCTACATTGTATAGGGATTAAATTACCGTTACACCCTTCAATGTATTTTATCCTTAAAACAGTTAGCCACCTATGAACGATATTTCAGTGAACTAAACATAATCACTGAAATGAGTACTCAACCATTTATCTCTATTTAGCCAAGCTGGAAGGAAATCATCATTTGACTTCTATGTCTAGAAAGAAGCTAAAGATTCCATATCTATGTTTAGTGCTCCCACTCAATTGCACTACCATGTTCCAAAAATGTACGTATCAACCTGACCAAAAAGTAGGCTTAACTAACATATCAAAGAACATGTATAATACTCTTGAGATCGAACCTAACCATATCAGGATTAAGATCATTTGATCTAGAATCAACTAGGTGATATTGAATTGAATAGATATTACGGTAAGTTTAATATATCTGATTCAAAGTTCAATATCGGTCCCTTTCGATGCATACTCCATGTATCCAACCCAAGCTTTACTTTAACCAATGTCCTAGAAAGAACATAGCACTTATCCAATTTGTAAGTAAACTATGTTGTAGATTATCATATCAGTTAAACCCTGTGTACTGATTAATCTAGGAATATATAATTAATCACATAATGTTGATGACTTTCCACTGTGCTGACGACACAATAAACAAGAATATAAATGTGATAAGGGTTTGGATGAATTTATAAATCAAATAAACAAATAAATGATAACATGAACCAAATGACACACAAATAAGTGATGAAAATACTGCTGTTTCTTTATTGATATTTAAAAGATAAAGATTACAATGAAATGAAGTCTTATTTAGGACATAAAACCCAACAAACTCCCACTTGCACTAATATAAAACAATCAGTACATTTCAATTAATCCTAAATTCTGACGGTGCATTTCAAATGCAGTTCCTGCCAAGACTTTGGTGAATGGATCAACTAGGTTGTCCTCTGTGTCCACGAGTTCCACCAATACATCCCCTTTTGTCACATACTCTCTGATGATGTGATATTTCCATTCTATATGCTTGCTTCTCTTGTGGCTTCGAGGCTCTTTACTGTTGGCTATGGCTCCAGTGTTATCACAAAGCAAAATTAGTGGTTTTTCCATTCCAGGGACGACACCGAGTCCTGTGAAGAACTTTCTGAGCCAGACAAGTTCTTTTGCAGCCTCTGCAGCAGCTATGTATTCTGCCTCCATGGTAGAGTCTGAAATTGCGGTTTGTTTAGCACTTCTCCAAACCACTGCTCCACCCGCAAGAGTAAACACCATCCTAGATGTAGATTTCCTATCATCAAGACATGCTTGGAAATCTGAATCGGTATAGCCAACGGGATTTAAAGCACCACCCTTGTAGACTGACACGAATTTCCTTGTACTCTTCAAGTACTTCAAGATATGCTTAAAAACATTCCAATGTTCCTATCCTGGATTTGTCGGATACCTGCTCACGATTCCTACTGCATAACAGATGTCAGGTCTAGTGCATAACATTGCATACATTAGACTCCCAACTGCAGAAGCATAAGGAATCCTTCTCATGTCCTCTATCTCTTAAGGATCAGTGGGACACTGTTCCTTAGATAGACGGATACCAAATCTAGAAGGCATGGATGCCCCTTTGGTGTTGCTCATTGAGAATCTCTCTAAAACTTTATCTATGTAAGTTGTTTGAGAGAGAGCAAGGGATCTGTTCTCCCAGTTTCTAAAAATCGGAATACCGAGATCATAGGCAGCTTCACCCAAATCCTTCATTTCGAATTGAGTGTCTAGCCATTCCTTAATGTCAGTCATTTTCTTGACATTGTTACCAATGATCAAAATGTCGTCAATATAAAGGACCAGGAATACTACCACTTGGTTTATCTTGAGTTGCTAAACACAAGGTTCATCTTCATTCTGAAGAAAGTCGTAGGTCTTGATGATTTCAAACCTTTTCTTCCAAGATCGAGAAGCTTGCTTAAGTCCATAAATGGACCTATTGAGTTTGTAAACTTTCTTTTCCTGCCTTAAAAGAACATAGCCTTCTGGTTGCTCCATATAGATGGTTTCTTCAAGAATTCTGTTAAGGAAGGCAGTCTTGACATCCATTTGCCAAATTTCATAATCAAAAGCAGCAGCTATGGAGAGAAGAATTTGGATGGATTTGAGAATGGCGATCAGACTAAAAGTTTCCTCATAGTCCACGCCTTCTCTTTGGGTGTAACCCGTGGCGACCAGTCTAGCTTTAAAAGTTTCGACTTCGCCTCCAGCGCCTCTTTTCTTCTTGTAGACCCACTTACATCCGATTCGACGATAGTCATCGGGTGCGTCTACATATTCCCAGACTTTGTTCTTTTTCATGGAATCCATTTCTGAATCCATGCCGGCTGACCATTGTTTCCGTTCTGGACTTGCCACTGCCTGTTTATAGGTTAATGGGTCGTCTTCAATACCGTCACCAACGACCATATTGATTTCACCATCCAAGCCATAATGAGATTGTTTAGTAGAAACCCTCCCACTATGACGAGGAGCGGTGATCTTCTGAACAAGAAATTTAGTGGTAGTTCTCTCAGTTGTTTCAACTGAGGGAGTGGGATTATCCTCTACTTGAGTAGAAGAGGATGGAACATCAGAAGGTGTTATACCTGAAAGCATTTCCTCTAACACAACTTTACTTTTCGGTTTGAAGTCTTTAATATAGTCATCTTCAAGGAAAGTAGCATTTGTAGAGACAAACACTTTGTTATCCTTGTGACTATAAAATAGTCCACCCCTAGTCTCTTTAGAATTTCTAAAAAACATGCAAACTTCCGTTCGCGATTCCAGTTTGCCTTCTTTCTTTCTCAAGACATGAGCAGGGCACCCCCAAATCCTATAATGGCGTAAACTGAGCGACCATTTCATAGTTCGACGGGTGTTTTAGGAACTGCATTAGATGGAACAACATTTAGAATGTCGTTTGCCATTTGTATATCATATCACCAGAAGGACGTAGACAGAGTTGAATAACTAAGCATAGACCTAACCATTTCTAAAAGAGTGCGATTTCTTCTTTCTGCTACTCCATTTTGCTGTGGAGTGCTAGGGGCAATATATTGGGATTCAATTTCAAGTTCAATTAAATGATCTTTGAATTGCATATCCATATACTCTCCACCCCTATCAATTCGCAAGATCTTTAATGTTTTACCTAATTGGTTTTGAGCCAAAGCATGAAATTCTTGAAACTTTTCAAACGTTTTAGATTTCTTTTGCATTAGGTAAATGAAACTATATATAGAGAAATCGTCAATGAAAATGACGAAATACTCATAACCACCTCGAGCTTTGACATTCAGTGGTCCATAGACATCTGAATGTACTAACCCTAAGGGTTGCTTGGCACGCTCTCCCTTTGCAGGGAAAGAACGCTTGTCATCTTTCCTTCTAGGCAAGACTCGCATACAGGTAATTCACCTAAGACGACATTTTTCAATGGACATTCTTTGGTTAACCTATTGAGTCTATCATAGCCTATGTGACCTAAACGTAAATGCCATAGATAAGTTTGATCATCGTTATCAATCTCTTTTCTTTTAAGGTTTCTAGGTCTAGCAACATTGAAAAGTTCATTGTTTACTGGGATTTGTATATCCGGTCTCAAAACATAAAGCCCTTGTTCCATGTGAGCAACACATAATTGAAATCTATTACGGGAAATTGTGCAAATAGTACTCGAAAAATTAAATTTATAAAATTGTGTTTGTAAACATGAAACACTAATCAAGTTTCTACTAAAGTTTGGAATAAATAAAACATTTTCTAAAACTAAAAATTTCTTTTGAAACTTGAGGTGGGCTCTTCCTTTGGCTTGGACCAATACTAACTCGCCATTTCTAACTTTGAGCTTTAACTCTTCTGGGTTAAGATAATCCCAAGTTTCAAGCAGCTGCAATGAAGAACAAACATGGTTAGTAGATCCAGAATCAACAATCCATAAGGATTTGTCATTCTATAAGACACATGATTCAAAGACAAAAGCATTACCTTCGTTCGAATTGTTTAGAAGTCTGGGACATCGTTCTTCCTGATGTCCCTTCTCATTACAAGTTCAACATAGAATAATATGACTATCAATTGTACTTGCAAAAGAACCATTGTTAGAAGCTTCATGCTTAATCCTTTTCCTCTAATTAAAGTTTGCAAAACCAGGAGGTGGCATTGCAATCAAATTCCGTTCATGAGCTCGCAATTCTGCTTCTAGCTTATCCACGTGGGAAGAGTTAAAATTATTGATCATATAAGATACAACAAATCCATTATACTCTGGAGGAAGACTATTAAGTATGAATTGAACCCATTGTTCCTTTGATAATTCAATTCCAAGTAGATTTGCTTTTTTGGAACTTCAGATTCATCATCAATAGGTGCGTGTTAACGCAACTACCAGGGTGGATTTTCACACTATATAGTTCATTTGCAAAGGCATTGACTAGGAGTGGGTCGGGGTGTGGGTTATTCATTTTGGCATTACAAACATCAATAAACAGAAGTAAATCACTTGGTTCAATAAATTCATACGCAAAAAAGTAAACAAATATGTTTATAAGAATACCCAAAAATTTACATATTTTTATTTTCCAAGGTTTTCAACAAACTGATACAGTGTCCCGTTTAGACGAGAGTTAAAGCTTCATCCATTGAATAGAGTGGTCCATTCATCTAAAATGATAAGCATTCTAGCAACCTTTTATTCGATCGAAAAGAGAGTCCGACGTTGTCCCGTTTAGGCGAGAGTCAAGGTCATTCCTATTTCATGAGCCTCCACCATTGTTTCGTACTTTTGTAAGTCTTACTAATAGTCGCCACCATTAAGGTGATCTATACTAAAAATAAAACACTTACAAATAATACTTATCTTTCGAGATTCTATGGCGTTAAATTGCTAATGAACGTTCCTCCATTAGGGAGGATTACTCACTAAAACAAGAACTATGTAGAACCAACAATGGAGATCGAATGTCTCTTGATTAAAGCTCATTATTTAAAATGTATTTTTATTTAATCATTTATTTTATTCTATATTTTAATAATAAAAATTATAAATTAAAGTTGGTCCCAAAAAAAAAATATTTAATTTTTTTAAAAAAAATTCCAACTTTAATTAAATTTTCAATTATTTAATTTTTGAAAAATTATATATAAATATATATATAATTCGAAATTAAATAAATAATTAAAATATAATAAAATAAAATTTGAAAAATATCTAATTTAAGTTGTTCTAGAATAACTAAATTTCCAACTTAAATTATTTTCAAACAAAATTTAATTAAATAACAAATTAAGTTGTAACCACCTAATTTGAAAAATATTCCATTTTAAGTTGATCCAAAATTTTAACAAATTTTTAACTTAAAAAATATCCTAAGAATCTGCAATAACTAATTCCTAGAATTCCTCAACTTAATTTTGGAATTCAAAAGTTATTCAAATTTAAGTTGATAAAAAAAATAATTAGAAATAACTAATTTACAACTTAAATAGGAATATTTAATGAAATATTAAAAAAAAAAATAAGCTTTAGAAGGAATCTAGTTAGTTATAATTCTATATTTAATTAAATACAGGAAAAATACATATAGTTTATCTTGAATTTCTTTAAACTAAGTGTGTTTTTCTTAAATTAATTTCAAAATGTTCGAATGAAAAATAGTTCCATTTATTTTGAAATTAATTATGTTGCTAATCAATTTTATTAGGTTAAATTAATTTAATTAACCTAGTATAGTCATTCAAATCAGACAAATGGGCCTTCACAGTTGGGGTTGTTCATGTGAGGGAGGGTTGTGTTCAGTACGTCGTACCCACTACTATTGGCCCCCTAACTCTCACATAAGGCCCAAAAGAGAGGAATTTAACCTTAAAATGAACAACTGTTATTAATTGAATAGGCCCAAAAAACTAAATCGGCCTAAATAAAATCTATCATGGTGTGACATTTTATTTAGCAACCTAGTCCATTTTAATTAAAAGTTAAATGGACTACCTATATGCATCTAAACTCAAAGTAAACATAGGATCACACAGGCACACAGATTTGGATGGATCCTATCATGTTACTAGGTCATACAAATTATTATCTTAACCTATTCACAATTGAACCATGGGTTAAAATCAGATCATTGGATATGTCAACAAGTTAACCATGGCAATTTAGATGAAGCAATAATAGATTTTGTAAAACTGATAAACAAGATAAAACACATACACCTGCAACAAGTTGGATAGTTGGATATAGGGTTTATTTAATTTTAAATTAATTAATTTATTTAATAATTTTCGAAAATAAAATAAATAATAAAAAAAATATATTTTTTTTCAGTTAAATAAATGAATAAATAAAATTTAAAATTAAACCAATAATTTTAAAAAATTAGGTTTCAACTAACCTAAATATCTTTCTCAAAAAAAATGCTAACTACTTTCAAATTTCATGTTATTTTAAAAATTAAATATTTAATAAAATAAAATGATAATTTAATATCATTTTTCTCATTTTACAATTTAATTAAAATAATAAAAAAAATAACAAAATTTAAAAGTTAGCATAAAATCCTAATTCTATTCAAAATATCATGATTAAACTAATCTTATTTTAAATTTAAATAAGGCCAAATTATTATAAAAATAGAATAATTTTAAAAAATATTAAATATCAGACCTTAAATTTAAAATAAGATAAGATTATCAAATTTTAAAAATAAGATAATTAATTAAGCAAAAAAGATAAATTTTTACCTATTTTCAAATTCAAATTTTACTAATATCTTAAATTAATTTTTTATTTTAAAAAATAATAATTGAATTTTGCTAATTAGATTTTAAATTTTAAAAATAAAAATCAAAATACAAAACTACACAAAAAATCCAAAATTAATTCCATGAAAAAGCATGAAAAAATGAAGAAAAAAAAATGCAAGTTGTACGGATGGTATGCATTGCATTGCATACCATTCGCGTGCGCAGAGGGGAGGACACGACCGAGATTTTTTAGCGCTGGAGGCTGCAAGAAGCCATTCCCTGTGCGGACGAGGGGCATTAGGACAACCTGAGCGTGTTTCTTCGAAGAGGGGCTGTCCGAACACGCGTCTGACCGAGTGAAACTCGGTGTCTGCGCGCGTGAGGGTGTGTCACCACCCCTATCTTTTTTAAAAACTTTAAAGAAATCATAACTAATTCAAATAAAATCGAAATCAGGTTATGTAAAAAAGTGAATTGCTTAATTTTTCCTAAACTATCCAAAAAAAATAATTCCCAATTATTTTTCATAAAAATTTCAAACATCAATCAATCATTAAATAACACACAGAACAACATGAAACCATCCAAATCACACACAAATCATTTTAAGTCCAAATTTCTTGAAAGTAAATCAATTACCATGGCTCTAAGGCTAGTTGTTGGAATTATTTTACCAGGATCTTAGATTTACTAACAAGTATGTTATTTAACATCCTAAATATGAACTTCTAAAGCGATATGAAATAAACACATATAAAGTATAAGAAACCTTATAGTGGTTGCAGGGGATTATAATGTCTGCTTCCGCTCAGATCTCTAACCCTTGTATCCTTTCTGTAGCAGAGTATCACAAAGATCTAAGCCCGAATGTCCTTCTCTTGAATGTGGATTCTTCATAGCATTACACACTATGATTGAGATACCACTTGATGTGTGTGGGCACTCACTCATTCACTATAGGCTCGATTTAGAAGAGAGGAAGAGAGAGAGAAGGTGGTTTTGGCTAGGGTAGGAAGTGGAGGCTCAAATTTATCTGAAGGAATGATATGCATCATCTCTTCCCTAAAGCCATCACTACCTATTTATAGGAAACCACCTAGGGTTAGGTTAGATTTATTTGGCATTAAAATAATAAAAAAAAAATAGTAAATTGCTACATAAGTGGCCGGCCATGATATGGATTGGGTCCACTTTGCAACTTTACCATTTTGTCATTTTTTCCATCTTATTTTCTCCAAAACGCCATTTTTCCAATTTAACGACTTAAATGCCAATTCTAATTATTTAATAACTAAAAATTAATTGTTAATTAATAATGTCATTTAATATATTTATTAATTAGACTAATCAAAGTCTCTCAATTAACAAATAAACCCTAGAAACTTTTCTTCACAATTAAGCCTTTACTTAGTGAAAATTCATAAACTAGGCATAGTCTAATATTAGAATTATAATTGATTAATCAAAATCAATTGACTGAGTCTTACAAGTAGTATTGTCTCAACTAGTATGGGGACCATGGGCCTATATATCTGAGCTTCCAATAAGCAGACACAAAATTTACCAAGTAAATGCACTGACTTATTAATTCCTTGTTGCATCCACTCATTGAACTTGGAATTGCACTCTCAGTTATATAGAACGCTCTATATGTTCCACGATATAGATACGCTATTAGTTATCCATTGTTATAATCCCAATAATCAATGATCCTCTATAGATGATCTACATTGTAGGGATTAAATTACCGTTACACCCTTCAATGTATTTTATCCTTAAAATAATTAGCCACCTATAAACGATATTTCAGTGAACTAAACATAATCACTGAAATGAGTACTCAACCATTTATCTCTATTTAGCCAAGCTTGAAGGAAATCATCATTTCACTTCTATGTCTAGAAAGAAGCTATATATTCCATATCTATGTTTAGCGCTCCCACTCAATTGCACTACCATGTTCCCAAAATGTACGTATCAACCTGATAAAAAAGTAGGCTTAATTAACAAATCAAAAACCATGTATAATACTCTTGCGATTGAACCTAAGCATATCAGGATTAAGATCATTTGATCTAGGATTAACTAGGTGATATTGAATTGAATAGATATTATGGTAAGTTTAATAGATCTGATGCAAAGTTCAATATCGGTCCCTTCCAATGCATACGCCGTGCATCCAACCCAAGCTTTACTTTAACCAATGTCCTGGAAAGAACATAGCATTTATCCAAGGTGCAAGTAAACTATGTTGTAGATTATCATATGAGTTAAACCTCGTGTACTGGTAACTATAGGAATATATATTTAATCACATAATCTTGATTACTTTCCACTGTGTTGACGACACAGTAAACAAGAATATAAATGTGATAAAGGTTTGGATGAATTTATAAATCAAATAAACAAATAAATGATAACATGAACCAAATGACACACAAATAAGTGATGAAAATACTTCTGTTTCCTTATTGATATTTAAAAGATAAAGATTACATTGAAATCGAGTTTTATTTAGGGCATAAAACCCAATAGGGAATTGACTTGATTGGGGCCTTGCCAACAGGAAGGGGCAGAGCGAAGTATGCAGTAGTAGCCATAGATAATTACACCAAGTGGGTAGAGGCTGAAGCACTAGTCAACATCACTGCTAGGTAAGTTGTGTCCTATATCAACAAATTCGTAATATGTAGATTTGTAGTGCCACACAAGATCATCACTGACAATGGGACCCAGTTTTAGGGAGACTTGTTAAGTTCTTACTATGCGGAGAGGGGCATTAAGAGGGGATTCTCGGCGGTAGTGCACCACCTGGCTAATGGGAAAGTCGAGGCATTGAATAAAATAATCAAGAAAAACCTCAAAAAATTTTTTAAAGGCTTAAAGGTTGATGGGTAGATGAACTACTGAATGTACTCTGAGCATATAGAAGCACACCCTCCTCCACCACAAGTGAAACATCCTTCTCCTTGACATACATATGTGAGGCTGTGCTTCCCATCGAGATGAAGCTCAATTCATTTCGCGTGAAGACTTTTAATAAGGAGTCCAACGAAAAAGCCATGGCAGAAAACATGGACCTCTTCGAAGAAAGGAGGAAAGGAGGAACATAGCCCAAATAAGGTTGGCAGTGTATCAACAAAGGGTGGCCCGGTAGTATAATTCGAGAGTCTGCATGCATGCATTCAGGACTGGAGAATCGGTATTAAGAAAGGTCCTTCCCAATACTAGGGATCCAAGAGCTGGAGTTTTGGGAGCCAATTGGGAAGGCCCCTATCGGATTGCTAAAGTCATCCCACCTAGGACCTACAAGTTGGCCCGCATGGATAAAACGGTAGTACCGAGGGCGTGGAATGCGGGACACTTGAGGAAATACCATTGTTGAGAAGGCGAAGTTTGATCTAAAAAAAAGAAAAGATGACTGACGCCAATGGCGAATGAGGAAGTGAGGTACAAATATTTCTTGGCTAACAAGGATTAGCTATCCTTGCTCAGCAAAAGAAAGATGCCTCACCTCGCAAAAATCGTCAAGCCATAAGAGGTCCTCCCATACACTCATGGCATAATGCCGAAACGAGAGGGATGCTTCTCACGAGTAAGCAAACATTTTTCAATCAAGAGGGTAGGGCGGTCAAGTGCTCTAAAGCTCCCTCCCATCCAAGCCAAAGGATGGATTTACTATAGGAGGGAGACTGCTCAAAAAGCCAAAACTCCCCCAAAGTATATGCCTGCCTACCACGACAAAAAATGGCCTTGCCAAAGAGTGACCTCCAGAGTTGCTTCGCCAATGCCAGATACGAAGGTGGCTCAGCCAGAGAGTGACCCCAGAGTCACTCGACCCATGCCAGTTATAAAGATGGCATGGATAGAGTGTGAGCCCAGTGTCACTCAGCCAACGCCAGTTACAAAGATGGCTTGGCAAGAGAATGACCCTAAAGTTGCTCTACCAACGCCGGTTAGAAAGATGGCTTGGCCAGAGAGTGAACCCAATGTCACTCGGCCAATGCCAGTTACAAATATTATTGGGTCAACGAGCCACCCTCAGAGACGTTCAGCCAAGGCCAAGTAAAATTATTGCTTGATATATTAGCGCAAAGTAAAGTAAAACCAAGGGAAGACCCCCGTATAAAGGGAGCACTATCTCAAAGATAGTTGAGAAGATCGCAAGCCTCGGCAAGGCAGATCCCCCAACTTATTCAGTCTACAAGAGCACTTAAAAGAATTCTTGTAGACTGAGGGCAAGTGTTAACCCAAAAAATCGGAAGAGTTGATTTTCGAGATTAATCAACGATCGACCCCAACAGTCGAGAGACATCAACTATAAGATTTGGTCGAAGAATGATAGAGATGGGCGTGGAATGGGCAGAGATGTGAAAAGATGGATAAGTAGAGGTAGGCCTACGAGTCCTCCGCCTGGGAAGATGTTGGGGTGTAAGAGACTGAGATGGGCGTAGAATGGGATACGACGGCATAATCTGCAACTGATGAGGGGATGGAATCTGCTGCTGCTACGGCAGTGGCACTCACTTAGACTAATACTATCGTGGTGGTTGTTGTTCTTGTGGTTGTTTTTGTTGTTGCTGTTGTGGTTGTTATTGTTGTTGTAGTTGTTGTTATTGTGGTTACTGTTGTCGTTGTTGTTATTGCTGCTTTTGCAGTGGTTGTTGTTGTTGTTGTTGTTGTAGTTGCTGTCACGGGTGTTGTTGTTGTGGTTATTATTGCTGTTGTTATTGTGATTGTAGTTGTTGTTGTTGCTGCTATCGTTATGGTTGCTATAGTTGCTGTTGTTGCTATTGTTGTAATGGCGAATGGGTTGGTGGTATACTGGACGCCCCTAGGTCCAAGGCTGAACACTTGACCCTTTTCGTACTGGGACCCAGAGGGGTCTTTGATCCCTTCTGCTTGGACTTAACAGAAGTCTCTTTTGGAGAGAAGACAAGCCCGTCTAGGCTGTCATCAAATTCCCTTGCGTTTGGTGTGGTACCTGGGATAATTCCTTCTAGAGGAGGGATGTCCTTCAAGGTCTGCTGCCCTGGGGTAGCAAGAGCTTCAGGGGCCTTTCAAGAGGAGACAGAATCCTTCTTTCCACCAGTTGAAGCGGAAGGACCAGGGACTGTTCGTCAAGCCTTGGTGGGAGAAGGAATCTCCCGAACATTCGATGACAAAGTTGAGGGGGGACGCAGTTTCTGGGTCTTAGAAGCCTTGGTCTTAGTTTTCCCCTTGCCCTTTCCTTGGGAGTTCCTGGCCTTGTCCATAGCGGCTGAGATCTTGCTACTCCAAGACTTCAACATCACAGACTCCCGTGTACCTGCACATTAAGCAACAATATGTGTGAGTAAAAGGAACAATCATAGATCATACAACTATAAAGAAAATAACAATAGTGAGAAGAGGAATCTAGTAAAGAAACTTGTGCATGGGTGCAACCATTCAGTGAAGTGCTATAGGGTTGCCCGTGAGAAAAAGCTAAAATGCCCCTATGACCAATAAAGCTACCATATTCCTTAAACTTCAGTGGAGACATAGCCATCAAAGGGTGTACTTTAACAGTGTCTGAAAAAGTTCTTGAATTTCTAGGACTCCTAACTATTTGTTCTACTTTGTCTATGTAATCCTTCATGGGGTATCTATGACGATTTATGCTTAGGAAATATTTGTCGAATCCTCCCTGGTTCCTCCGAGACATGCGACTCAGACTGGGGGTACAGAAGATGCGAAAGGGTTCATTACCTCTTCTTGAAGTACTAGCACTCGGTGTCCCCACATCAAGATAAACAACGATAAACCACTCCGAGATCTCTTCTTCCTCACACAAAGGATTGGGATTGCGTGACACCCAATCAGAGTTCAGGGCATTGTCATTCTTGGCCGCATTGGTGATTATAACTGCCAAGTTAGTGGAAATCGTCTCGTTCACTTCCTTGGGAGGTTGGCGCTGTCCTCGAAGGCTGACTCTATTAATACTTTGGAATTTTGTAATCAAGCAAGACTTATGGAGGAGTTCAATTGTCACCAGTTCCCCAACTTTCAGTTGCTCTTCCTAGAAGGTTCGATATTGAACCTCTTTTTTGACTATCTTCTCAATCCTAATGCGCTCAGAGGGAAACTCTGCCACGAATCAAGTATATTAGTCAGAGTATCGAAATTAGTAAAATTTAAAAAATAGAAAAAATTCAAGGCAAATCATCAAAATACCTTGGAGATGAAAGCTTAGAGATGGCTCCCTGCTAGTGGGAAACCTGGAAGAAAAGAACCAATATTCCTGGAGGTCATGAGTGTGATCTGTATGACAGATGGGGCAGTACGAATCTGAGCATTTATTAATCAATTCATAAAAATACTAATTGTATTACATACAACGTACTATGCAGTACAATATACTTTTCTTACCTCAAGTTTTTGCTCAGGTATGTTGGCCAACCTACTTTTACTACCATCAATGATATTGGGACCTAAGTCATAACAATGATAGACTAATAAGTGTTTATCCTAAAACATTGCTTAATAGTTGTAAAGGATAACATAAGGTTTCTTAACAAACCTCGAGTTCAAATACACTAAAATAAAACTTATATTTTGGCCCTAAAACATACAACATGTGGTAGAGCTCGTCGCAAGCTTCGAAACGGTATATAGAGCGTCCAAAACGGAAAGTGAAAAGTTATGACAAAAATATCTTTCCTGAGTTCTCGAGGCTACTCGAAACGGTAAACCGATCGGCCAAAATCGGTCGACCGGTTTTAAAACCGGTTGATCGGATTTTCAATGGTAAAAAAAAGATTTCTTAGGTTTAGGCACTCACCGAAACGCTACCAGAACCTGTCCAAACCACCCCTAACTTCATAGGACATACTTATACCATACATACTACCATACTTACACAATAGAAACTAAAATCAAGCCCTTAATTGGAAAATCGCTACTAATGTTCAGACTTAAGCTATAAAAAGTTTCAAACTCAATTTCTAACTCAAAATCACCTCAATTTCAGTAAGAAAATATTGGAACTAGTCCCATGACTACCCGAGAACAATTCTATAAGATCAGAACCTCATAATTATTCTAATTCATAAAACTCCTATACGAAAATAATTGTTTTAAACTTAAAATAGAATTAAACCTTGCCTTAAGCTTTCCTATTAGGAGAATTTGCTATTCTGCTACTACCGTAGCTTAGATCACTAGGTTTCGGATCGAAAATTGAAGAAAATAGATAAAAGGAGAAGAGGGTTTCGTCGAAAGAGAAGGATGGATCGTTCTGTTTAATATATAAACTTATATCATATAATATATATAATATAAACGATAATTGTTTATATAAAAAAAATATTAATAATATAATTATAATATAATAATATTAATAATAACTTTATTATTAATAATTATCTTATTATTTTTTAGCCACTTAGAATTTCTACTTCTAGGGCGCTAACTTAAATTTCGCATGCTCCTAATTACCTCAATATCTACACTATCAAGCTATCACAATATTCATATCAATTCTATCAATTAAATCTGTTATGACAATTCTCGCTTCCGATCGAGTCTCCAAGGTCGTCAAATCTGAAAATATTTTTATTACACCGATAACTCATATTACATTCACATATACCATAGAAACCTCCGTCATTTATAAATTATGCTTATTTATCCACCTATAGCAAATTTAAAATTTGTGTTGAACTAGATTAGTAGGATCATAATCTCACTTATTACCTAATTAACCCATAATATAATTATAAACCCTAGTTATTTACCATTAGGTTTATCGGGATATTACAAAAATAATATTACAGTATGTTTGAATTTTCTTAGTAAATTTTCCATGTAGTATCATCCTGGAAGGGTACTAGAAGGAGTTAAGCAAACTTAAATATACTCGTCAGCAGGGACGGAGGGACTTTAGCCCATTTGTAGGCTAAAGCCCTCACTCAAATATATACATTAAATTTTTTATATATAGATATATACATATATTAATTCACTTCACTTAATTTATTAAAGCCCAATTCACAAAAACCCTCACTCAATATCTTAATCCTGACTCATGAGCTACTCTCATTCTAATCAAGCCCATTTTAAAAATAGTCCAATACAAATAAAAAAAAAATAATACTTTATTAAAAAAAATAAAATAATATTATTAACAATATTTTATTTTATTTTGTTGAAGATAAAAATTTGAAAGATACATTTATCAGTTATTTTTATTAGTTTTGACTTAATATTTATTCAAGCCCTCACTCAACTAAATTTCTAGTTTTGTCACTGCTCGTCAGAAAGGTTAATCTATTAGCTAGGGTTTCAAGGAGAACTTATTTGCAAGGGGAATTTTATTACAGAATTTTTGGCTTTTACCAATTTGAATGTTTTGTTATCCATTTAAGCATTTGCAATATGTAAGCACTGAATTTTAGTTTTGTTAATTATTGTTACATATAGTTTTTTTTTATTATGTTCTGGTTGAATGATCATATGGCTCTCTCAAAGGTTCTTTATTGTCTTTGCTCTTTATTTTTTCTCTCTTTTTTTCATTCTATATATTCTTGTGTGTGAACATTATTTTATTTAGCAGACCAACAACAAGAGAGCTAGCAATTGCCAATGAACTTTGTTTTATTCCTATACACATGGGGATATGAGATTAGTAATGCAATGGCTGGCTGGTTGCTGCTTCTAGTATTTATTATTCTTATACCTAAATTTAAATGATTAAACTTATTAGGATTTCTTTTTGCGTAATGTGGTGACTCTGTACATTTTCTGGACTGTGTAGGTACACACGCCCATAGCAGGTCCACACTGGTCTTTTTGTTCATCCATGGTGAGCATTTTCGGACATGATCATTATTGCTTAGTCAAAGATCACAACTTAAGAAAGCCATATATAGTGAGCAAATTCTTCATTATTTTTGTTGGTTTGGATCTAATCAAAATGAATAGCTGGTTATTATCATTTCTTTAATATTAGGATGCAACTATATAAGTAAACATTCTGTGATGCATCACAAAGTACTACTAAATAATCTAACAATTCACGCAATACTCTTAAGCTTTTTCTTAGTATTTGCTGGATGTTTTGGTTTAACTTAGTATTCTAATCAATCCAATGTATATAATTTTGTTCCTAAATATTTTGATGCGTTTTACATTCATGATTTGGGAAATCTTAGTGAGCACCCAAGGATTTTTAGCTCTATTCTGCTCATTATTTCTGTTTTGATATTGTTTTCAGTACTTGAAGTGAAGGTGAAGTAATTAAAGTGGATTATCATGTTAGATTCTATTGTTTTTACCTTTGCGTAATCACAATAGCATAATAGGTACAGTGTCCATCATTGTGGGCCACGCTGATGTTAGTGATGCAAGTGTGTGGCCCAAGCTACAGACTTTTGAGAGTAATTTTATTTGTAACACATGTATTAAATATTTGAGTTAATTAATATACGAATAATTAGATTTTATTAAATTGTAATTACATCAAATTTAATTTGTGACATTTCATTTAAAGAAAATACAAAAACTAACATTAATAAAGTGTTATTATTAAGAAATTGTAACATTCGTATATAGTTATTGTTAATAAATTGTAATGATATTAAAATATAATATTTTTCAATGATCATATCATAATAATGTAATTAAATATTGTTGCCCCTGATTTTGCCCAATATACGTGGACCAACCGGACAGGGACACGTGGATTAAACATCTTAATACTTGAATTATTTGCTAAGTCTTTATGAAAGAAGGCAGCATCCGGGACGTGCCTCCCGGAGAAGGAATACTGAGCCCCTATACTCCCGGAAGCCTAAGTAACATCAAAGCATCTTCGCGAGGCGTCAGGCTTCCCCTGAGCAGTCATTTCGCATTTAATGTCGCATGAGAGGAAACGTGTTGGGACTGTTACACGCAATAAAGTCTGACGGCACAACACCTAATTTGCACCTGCGAAGTAATGATCATTTAAGTCTATTGACGGCTACACTGTGAAGAGTCACGTCAGTCAAGAGGCAATAAGGACATTCCACATAAAAGCCCTACAACACCTAGGGATTTGACCATGCATTACCCATGGTATATTCATCGGGAATACCCAACTTTATGGATATTTACAGAGACACATGTACAATAATCCTAGGAATCACCCCACCAAAAACACTATAAATACCCCCTCAAAGCTCATTAAATGGGGTAGAGAATTTGGTATTGCATAAGAGCAATAAGAGAAAATACTCACCAAGAATATTTTCTGTATTTAATACACTCATAAATACACTGACTCGTGGACTAAGGCTCATTAACGCCCCAACCACGTAAAAATCCTTCTCTTAATTTCTTACAGTTGTCTAATCTTATATTATTTTATTGGTTGCCAAAAACCTCGGTCAACATTTTGGTACTTTCATTGAGTGCTGAAGAAAGCTTCTGCAAATACACTTTACATTACAAAAATAGTGGAGACTAGAAGCACTCGTCAACCTCGCCCTCTAGAAGATGCTCAAGATCCAAATGAGGAAGACGTTGGCGCAACAGCAGCTGAGGGCTCCGAGGAAGAAGAAGGAATTCCTGATGATGACTACGAGGGAAACCTCAATGAGTATGCCTACGATGAAGGTAGCTACTCAGAGTTGGTGCTTCTAAGGCAAAAAGCTATCGATCACGAAGCTGAGATCGAAGCCTAAAAAGCACAAAACCAAAAAATGTAAGAGGTATAATGCTGGCCATGCAAAAAGCCATGGAGGCGGCTGGCATCCATGTGCATCCCAAGGCAATGACTGCTGGACTTGGCAAGGAACCAGAGGAATCCTCGCCTAGTACCCAACAGCAAAAGACTAGGGAGCCTAGCCCTATAAGGTATCCCGCTGAAGGGAACCAAAAGAAAAATCCTACCTCTGCCCCTGGGAGAAAGAAAAAGGTGCAGGATCCACGAAAGGTTCGCTCAGATTTTCGGAAAGGGAAAGATCCGCAGAGGGGCAAACTCCAAAAAGGGATTCTTGGCCCTCAGAATCGAGAGGACCGAAAAAGCATTTCCGTGCACCAGGAGCCCGGAGGTAGAGGAAGAAGAGGATAGAGATGTCCTCCCATTGATTTGAGAAATCAAATTAATGGGAATCAAGGTGACCTCCGGGATCACCTTGACCAAAAGAAATACGGGCCCGCAGCCTCCACGGGAATGTTAAATGAAGGGATCATGGCGGAACTCGCCATACTCCGAAAAGATATCGCCTGAGTCTCCCGGAGACAGAAAGGCGACGACTCCGACTCAGACTGTGAGGACCGAGAGCCGTGTGCTAAGCACATTCTGGAAGCAGAGCTCCCCAAGAACTTTAAGATGCCCGAAATGGCAGCTTATACCGGGAACTCTGATCCAAGCGACCACCTGTCACGGTTTAACCGTGTCATGACGGTCATGAGAGTGAGCAATGACGCAAAATGTCTGTGCTTCCCGCTTACTCTAAGCGGGTCCACGGAAGAATGGTTCAAGAAGCTGGAACCAGGATCCATGGGCTGTTGGAACAAGCTACAGACCAACTTCCGGAGACAGTTTGTCGCCGCAAGGAAGGTCAACCTGGAGGTCAGCGCCTTGACTAATATCAAGCAGCTGCCCACAGAGACCTTGAAAAATTATATAAAGAGGTTCCGAGAGGAAGCCTCGAAGACCAAGAAAGTTGATGACGGACAACAGCTCGCCCTTCTCTAGGCAGGCATCCGTACAGGGCCTCCATTCTGGAATGAACTACAACAGGAAGGAGCTGCCAGCCTTCAGGACTTCCAGAAAAGAGTCCAAAAGTACATCAACCTGGAAGAGGCCCAAATAGTGGCCTATGGAGGATACTATCCCACCGAGATAGCTGGGTATATGCCCGGAGGCCCGCCATCGGGTACTGTCCCGACCGCGGCTCCACCCATAAGCGGCATACAATTCTCTGCTACTCCCGGATATAGTCAGGGCCAGGCCTTGGCCGCCGCATCGTCCCATTTTGGAAATCCCTCAGGGATAAATGGACAAGCTCCCTCGCACTCCGCTCTAACCGCTAGCCTGGCAGGTCCTTCCAAAGGCTCAAGGAGTAAACGATCCTCCAAAGGCAGCACCCGGACGGAGGAGAAACGCCAAAAGAGGGGGTACACTCCACAGTACACCCAGTACACGGAGCTGACGGACTCCCAAGAGCGTGTGTACTTTGCTACTAGGCAAAATACGCACTACCGGAGACCACCTCCCTTGTACAAAGACAGCTCCCGGAGGGATCCCAACAAAAGATGCGAGTACCACAACGACATTGGGCACAACACCAATGAATGCAAAAATCTCAAGGATGAGATTGAAAACGTAATTCGATTGGGGCACCTCTATGAGTGGATCAAGAATCGGCTGCCTCACCTTAATCTGGGTCAGGCGACAGGGATTGTACCGCAGGGAGCACCACGAGGTGCAGCAGGAATATTGGCTCCAGTTGCTCCCGCCGAAGATGCCCAGCACATCCCCGGTCTGCCACCCAGACCTAATGGAAGAGTGGCCATGATCTCAGGAGGACCCCATATTGGAGGAACCACCCACAAAGAATTGAAGCGGTATGCGGGGGCCGTAAAACACAATGAGGTTTGGGAGGTTACCCAAGTCCAAGCTCAAAGACCCCAACTGATGGATCAACCCATCACGTTCACGGAAGAAGACGCCAAGACGGTGCGCTTCCCTCACCATAATTCGTTGGTCATCGAGATCCCCATCGCCAATAAAGTGGTGGCCAGAGTCTTGATTGACAAAGGAAGTTCCGTGAATCTACTCCTCAAAGAGGCCTTCACTGCAATAGGCCTGACGAAGCGAGACCTCTCACCCAGTTGTTCCCAACTCACAGGATTTAACGGAACGACGGTTATCCGAATTGGAAAAGTGAGATTTCCCGTCACCTTGTGCCCGGACACCCCCCAAAGCACGTTCAAATACTGCACTTTCATGGTGGTGGACTGCCCGACCGCTTATAAGGCGATCCTCGGCCGACCAGCCCTGGTAGATTTTGGCGCAGTCACATCCATTCGGCACCTGTGCTTAAAGTTCCCTACCCAGGAAGCTGGAATAGGGACGGTGAGAGGAAATCAGGGGGAGGCAAGGCAATGTTACAACGTTGCAGCCCACCTACCCGTAATAATGGTCCGGGAAACCATTGAGCCAGAAAGGGCTGAAGAAGATGAGTTGGATCCCTGGGTGGGGTCCGAAAAAAATTGTAGAACCAATGGAGGATGTCGAGGAAATATCAGTGTGCGACCTCGACTCCACCAAAGTACTCTGACTAGGAAAGAGCCTAGATCCGGTGGAAAAAGAAAAAATAATAAAAACACTGAAGGGCGCCATCGACATTTTAGCATGGCGCCAAGAGGACATGACCGGCATAAGTCCCCATGTCATCACCTACGTCCTCAACGTCAACCCGGACATGCCGCCAGTCCAACAAAAGCGACGCCCCCTCGATTCAGTAAAGGCCGAGGCCTTAGAGAAAGAGGTGGACAAGCTTTTGACAAATAGCATTATCCGCGACGTATACTACCCGGAATTGCTAGCCAATCCTGTCCTGGTGCCCAAGCCGAACGGGACTTGGCGAGTCTGTATAGATTTCATCGATCTAAACAAAGCTTGTCCGAAGGACTGCTTCCCGCTGCCTAGGATCGACCAGATGGTAGATGCCACTTCTGGATTCAAACTACTATCCTTCATGGATGCCTACGCCGGATACAACCAAATAAAGATGCACACGTCGGACCAAGAGTGCACTAGCTTCAGGACCGATAAGGGGGTATACTGCTACCTGGTCATGCATTTCGGACTGAAGAACGCCGGAGCGACCTACCAAAGAATGGTCAACCAGATGTTCAAAGGCCTCTTAGGGCGAAACATGGAAGTATACGTGGACGACATGCTCGTCAAGTCAAAAGCATGCAATAGCCATGCGGATGACTTAGAAGAGTGCTTTGAGGTAGTCCGGAGATACGGCATGAAGCTCAACCCAAAGAAATGCACCTTTGGGGTCAAATCAGGAAAGTTCCTGGGCTTCATCGTCAGCCAGAGGGGGATTGAGGCAAACCCAGAAAAAATCCAAGCTCTCCTGAGCATGCCGTCCCCCAAGAAGCATAAAGACGTGCAGAGCCTAACCGGAAAGGTTGCTGCCCTGAGCCGTTTTATCTCCCGGTCTACAGACAAGTGCATCCCCTTCTTCAACATATTGAAGAAGTGCCAAAAGTTCGAATGGTCGGACGAGTGGGAGGAGGCATTCAAAAGGTTGAAAGAACAAATGGCCAAGCCTCCGATCTTATCAAAACCCGTTCTCGGAGAGGACCTATTCCTATATTTGGCGGTCTTCGAGCACGCGGTCAGCGCTGCCCTAGTCCGGGAAGAAGAAAAAACTCAACATCCCGTGTACTATGTCAGCAAGCGCATGATAGGAGCGGAGACACAGTACCCCATCATCGAAAAACTGGTTTTCTACCTCCTAATGGCCTCAAGAAAATTAAGGCCATATTTCCAAGCACACCCGATCAAGATACTAATCAACCACCCACTCCGGCAAGTCCTCCAAAAGCCAGAAGCATCCGGAAGGCTCCTCAAATGGGCAATGGAGTTAAGTCAGTTCGACTTACACTACGTTCCCCGCATCTCCATAAAAGGCCAAGCCTTGGCAGACTTCATCACCGAATGCAATGAAGCCGAGGCAACTGCGAATGCGCCGATGCCATCGATCCCCACATGAAAAGTGTTTGTAGATGGAGCCTCAAATGAAAATGGATCCGGAGCGGGGGTGGCAATGATATCCCCAACCGGACTTCGACTCCAAGCAGCCCTACGGTTCGACTTCTCAGCTTCAAACAACGAGGTCGAATATGAGGCCTTGATAGCAGGGCTGAGACTAGCAAAGGCCGTAGGGGCCAAAAGAGTAGAAGTCTACAGCGACTCCCAGCTGGTCGTAAATCATATATCGGTAGAGTACCAAACACGCGGTAAGCGAATGCCCCCATATGTAACAATAGTCCGGGAGCTGCTCCACGAGTTCACGGACTACAAAGTAGAAAGAATCCCCCGGGAAAATAACGCTCACGCAGGCTGTCTGGCTAAGTTAGCTTCAGATAGTAAAATCGAAGGGCTGGGGGTAGTACCAGTGGAACGCTTGGCAGAGCCAGGCATCAAAGAAAAAGAGGCCATAATAATGGTTGGCAAGAACCCAGCTGGATGGTTCCCATCATAGAATACATAACGAAAGATGAGTTGCCCCAAGAAAGGGCACTGTCTCGAAAGATTCAGTATCAGGCTCATCACTATGTAATGATGGATCAAATTCTCTACCGAAGAGGACTCAGCATGCCTTATTTAAGGTGTGTATCGGACCCTGAAGCTAGACAAATTATGCTAGAGGTCCACGAGGGGTTCTATGGAGATCATACAGGAGGACCCAGTCTCTCCAAGAAAATATTGAGACAAGGATACTTCTGGCCAACAATGAAAAAAGATTGTATAGACTACGTCCAAAAGTGTGATTCGTGCAAAAGGTTCGCGAACATACCGAGAGCTCCTCCCAATGAGATCACCCTGATGACTAGTCCCTGGCCCTTCGCGGTTTGGGGAATAGATCTTATTGGGTCCCTGCCAACAGCAAAGGGAGGAGTAAAGTATGCAATAGTAGCAGTAGACTACTTCACGAAATAGACGGAGGCTGAGCCTATGAAGACTATAACTGCTAAAAAAGCACTAGACTTTGTTATCAAAAACATAGTGTGTCGATATGGCTTGCCTCACAAAATAGTCTCTGAGAATGGAAAGCAATTTGATTGCGAAGAATTTACTGACTTCTGCAACCAACACAGAGTAGTAAAAAGCTTCTCCGCGGTGGCAAGGCCGCAAACAAACGACAAGAAGAAGCAGTCAATAAAATCCAAAAGGTTACCATGAAGAAAAAGATGCTGGCCTGCAAAAACAACTGGCCCAAAGAGTTGCCAAGAGTGTCGTGGGCCTACCGGACGACCCCCAGAACCACGACCGGCCACTTGCCTTTCCCAATGGCGTACGGTTGTGAAGCGATGGTCCCGGTTGAAACGTTATTCCCGTCCCACAGGAGAACGACTTACGATCGAGTTACAAATCAAGCTTTACTTCAAGAAGCTCTGGATCAAGTTGAAGAGCTCCGGGACAAGTCACAAATATGGATGGCAGCTTATCAAAAGAAGGTGACCAAATATTTTAACTCCAAAGTTAAAAACAGAAAATTCGCTATTGGGGATATGGTCTTAAGAAGAGTCTTCCCAGCCACCCAAGAACCCGGAGTGGGGGTACTTGGGCCAAAATGGGAAGGACCATATGAAATCGAGGACGAAATTGGTTCAGGCACTTATAAGTTAAAATGGATGGACGAAACCATTGTGCCAAGGGCCTGGAACGCCGATCACCTCAGAAAATATTACCAATAGCCCAAAAAGTGTAACTTAGGCTTTGTTTAAAGGGTTTGTACCGTCTAAAAGTGTATGCCGCCTATGTATTTTAATAAAACTGAGTGTCTTAAAAGCAAAGTTTCTATGCAACTCAGGGGGGTACTAAGGCACACCACACGGACAGACAAAAAACAGGCCAAGTAAAATATGCTGACCCTAAGGGCAGGTCCAAAAAAAAAGTATGTGCAAAAAAGAAAAAAGCATATATATAAACATCCTGACCAAAGGGCATGTCCAAAAGAAAGATATGTGCATCAAATAAGATCATATATATATATAAATAAAAATATCCTACCCCTAAGGGCAGGTCAAAATATAATTATAAATATATACAAAGGGCCTGGGGACAGGCCTTAACCATTGTTCCCCCTTAGAAAACAAAACAGCTATAAATAAAGATTGTCTTAAATGTAAGAGAATTGGCTGTAAATTAAAAAAAAAAAAAAAAGATAAGAAAAATATGGGTTGAATTCGTAACGGCCTAGTCAATTCGAGGAGGAAGGCGAGGACCAATGCGCCCTTCCAGCATGGCGTCAAGCTTCTTCTTCTTCTCCCAAAATTTTGCAATCATCTCTGCGGGTTTGGGGTAGAAGTTAAGCTTGATATTCTGGTCATTTGTTGACCAGGCCATGTAAAAGCCATCGTCGAAGCGCTTAATGCATCGGCTGCAAGAGACGGGAGAAAGGAGCTCATCTCTCTTAGCCTTCTTCAAGGCTTGGTCTTTAAAGACCTTGAGCTCCTTCAGCTCCACGGCCAAGTTTGCCCTAGACTCCAAGTCCGCCTGGTGCACTTCCTCTGAGAACTTCACCTTGGCGGCCATTTCATCTAAGGCTTCCCTAGCCTCCCGGAGCTCGCGTTTGGCCTTGGCAACAGCCTCGCCCTCCGCCCTCAGTGCTTCCCGGTGCTTGGCTTCCAGCCTATCCCTCTAAAGGACCTCCTCTCGGATCATCGCCTCCGCCTGGGCTTCCCTTTGCTTAGCCTCTTCGTCAAACTTGGCCTTAGCAAGGGCCTCCCGCCGCGCGACCTCCTCTTGGAACGCCCGCCTTTCAGCAGGGTCTTCACGACTTCGTCTATGTCCCCAAATTCGGACAAGACAAAGTCGTGATTGACTAGGTTCTTGGAAAGGCGGCCAGCCTCTGCAGCAAGCTGGAAAAGGAGACAAGAGTGAGAAAAGGCCTTAAGGAAAATAATGAAAAAAAAGGTAAACCACGGAATACTTACCACGGTCAAAGAGTGGCTGAGATCCTGAACTTGAAAGACGGAGTTCAAGCATGCACAAGCAGCGAACCGCTTAGGCGCGCACTGGGTTAGCTGGGAGACGAACTCACCGGTCATCTCCGCGGCAAAAGGAGCAAAGGTAGGCCCGAGGAAACGATTGAACCAGTCCATCAGGGGGTCCAGGCTTAGATCCCACGGGATCTGGTAATTCTGATCGTTAAGAGAATGTTGCATCTCAGTTCGCAAAATCCTCCTCAAGGCCTCCATGCCCCCGGGAGTACTCATCCATAGCGTAGTTGTGTTTGGCTATCCAAAGCTCCTGTCTCGCCTCATCTCCGAGAACCAGAGTCAGCACTATGTTGGGAGGCACTGTCAATTCCTCTGCGTCGGGAGGGATCCCAGAATCACGGCTCGGGGCTGGAGTGTCCAATCTCCGCGGCCGTTTAGGTGTTTCCTCAGCCACCATCTTGCCTTTGCGCTTGCGGATCAGAGCAACCTCTTGCTCTTCTTCACTTTCTTCAACTTCCCCAGGAAGAGCCCATTGCTCTTCTTGACCTTCTTTAGCCTCCCCAGGAAGTACCTCCTCCTCATCCACAAAGTCAATAGTGTTTGGAGGGGCACTGGAAGAAGCCTTCGTGGGGGTGACCATATGGGAAGAAGTTGGAGGAAGAGAAGTATCAGGACTGTGAGCTCCGGCAAGGGTGGCCAAGATTGCCTCCATGAGAGTAGTTGCTGCAACAAGAGAAAAGAGGGAGTGTTAGAATATCTGTGAAAGCACTAAACACTTAAAAAAGCAATCAAGCTAGTCCTACCCTGACTCTCTAATTCGGCCCTAGCAAAGTTCCGAATCTTAATACTGGCTGCATCATCCCCGAGATAGCTGTCCGAGGGCCAGAACTAGCTAGAAGAAAGATAGGCTGAAGGATCCAAGGGAACAGGCTCCGGAGGTCCAGAACCCATCTGGGACAGACCTAAATAATCTCCTAAGTGGGAGAAATAATACTCCTTTGCATGATCCCCCCACCAAGTCGAGGGCATCCTAAACCTAAGGAGACGCTCATCGAACCCTACAGGCCTAAGGCTACCGCCCTTCTTGGAAGACTTTGAACCGGATGCAGACATTTTTCGATTCTGAGAAAGAGTTAAAATTCCAGCAATTAGGCCCCCTACCAAACCCTAAATCAAAAAAGGGAATGGGGGTCCCCTAACTGCTGGAAAGAGGCCCCCTCCGGACATTTGTCAACAAGAAAACCTTAGAAAGATTCCCTGGACAAAAGTCGGGTGCAAAAGTTTCACAGATAGTGACAGTGCGCATAAAAGAAAAAGAAAGAGGAAGGGCAGAAAATCGAGAAAAACAAAGTCTTCTCTATGCCCTTGAAGGCCATCACACACAGAGAATGAGTGAGCCCTCATAAAAAATAACGATAATGTGTAAAAGAGTGACCCTAACATCAGAGAAGGGAAATCTAGACGTATTACGTAAAAACTCAAGGTGAAACATTCCCAGAAACTTCAAACGCCAAACCCAGAAAAACAAGTAAATAGTAAAGCATGCCATGAACACAACAATAAAGTAAGGGATGCGAGAAACTTACATGAAGTGTTGGAACTGGGGGTTTGCTGTTGATCACACAAAGAAATGTAAACTGACAGTGATGAGCAAAGGTTAGCAAAGAAATCTGTAAAGTGTTTGAAGGTTTTCTGGTCTGAGGATTTCTTTCTCTCTGGAAAACTTGAAGAAAGTTGGCGAAAAAAGGAAAGTAACCAAATGAAGGAAAGGTGGTGGCTTTTATAGGCCAAAGTGCATGAGGAACAGGCGCAGTCACCTACTAATCGAACGGCTGGGGAGGCGCACGATTCGAATTCCCAAGAATCAACGAGTGGATTGATTCGTAATTAAGGCGGTGAAAACGTTTGAGTATTCGTCTGACACCATTAATGCGCCGTATAAATCAAGGGGCGTGAAACGAATCAAAGCCTGCAAAAAGTGAATCGCTGCATTAATGGCAATCATTAAATGCACCTTCACGCGCCCAAAGCACGTGTCAGGAAACCGAGGAGTCAACCGGAGGCACATGAATAAGCCTTGGTTTTATTTTTCAAATAAACAAGGCTTGGGGGGTAAATGTTCCCCCTGATTTTGCCCAATATACGTGGACCAACCGGACAGGGACACGTGGATCAAAACATCTTAATACTTGAATTATTTGCTAAGTCTTTATGAAAGAAGGTAGCATCCGGGACGTGCCTCCCGGAGAAGGAATAAGGAGCCCCCTATACTCCCGGAAGCCTAAGTAACATCAAAGCATCTCCGCGAGGCGTCAGGCTTCCCCTGAGCAGTCATTTCGCATTTAATTCCGCATGAGAGGAAATGTGTTGGGACTGCTACACGCAATAAAGTCTGACGGCACAACCCCCAATTTGCACCTGGGAAGTAATGATCATTTAAGTCTATTGACGGCTACACTGTGAAGAGTCACGTCAGTCAAGAGGCAATAAGGACATTCCACATAAAAGCCCTACAGCACCTAGGGATTTGACCATGCATTACCCATGGTATATTCATTGGGAATACCCAACTTTATGGATATTTACAGAGACACATGTACAATAATCCTGGGAATCACTCCACCAAAAACACTATAAATACTCCCTCAAAGCTCATTAAATGGGGTCGAGAATTTGGTGTTGCATAAGGCAAGAAGAGAAAATACTCACCAAGAATATTCTCTGTATTTAATACACTCATAAATACACTGACTCGTGGACTAAGGCTCATTAACGCCCTAACCACGTAAAAATCCTTCTCTTAATTTCTTACAGTTCTCTAATCTTATATTATTTTATTGGTTGCCGAAAACCTAGGTCAACAAATATTATATAATTACATTTTGAAAATGTAATGAAACATAACACTAAATTATTGTTAACTATTTATAACATATAACATCAAAATAATGTTATAATATACTATTTAATAACATGTAAAAAATGTAATCAAAATCAATACTTTTAATTATATGAGTTGTCTTAAGCGTTGTCAAAATATTATAAAATGCATTTCATTACACTTTTTGAGTGTTATGGTAAATGTTTTTTCTGCTTATAATTAGTCTGGATAACAATCAATCCAATTACATAGTAATTTTCCAAACACGCCAAGGTATCATATTTATCCATTATATATGCTTTGCCTCTTGCCCAGCTTAATTAACTGATAAGTTGATCTTGGTATCTGATTCCCAGGAATGAATCGTCCACTTTATAACCATATACTTTCAGGTTTTTAATTGAGATTCTAAAATAATTGAAGGTTGACAATGTTTACTGTTGCTTTCTGGTTTTGCAGTAGTTTTAAAAGACGAGATCAGTGTCTAATAGCATGCATGTTGCCAAAGTCAGCTTATAACATTTTAATATTAATACTGGGAATCATTTCTAAGTGTATTCTATTAATATTTGTATATTCTTCAGTATTCAACTTATCATGTAATGACTATCTTCCTCCTCCGTTCATTTGCTAAAATAATAGGCTACTCAATCGAACGCGGCTGGCTGGACTAATTTTTTTGTATACCTAGTTAAATGCTTTCTATCTTAGCCAAAAATAAAATAAAAAACAAGAGTTGTGTTGTGTTGTATGTTTGTATATTGTATATTTTCAGGTGGCCTATAAATTGTACTCATCCCTTTATATATAGGAAAAGAACATATATAAATATCGTTTGTTAAGATATTCCAAAGCAAAAAGCAACCCCACAGGGAGGGTACTGGTCCATGACAGAGAATGCATGTGAATAGTCATCTATAATAATGTAAATATGCCAGAGGGTTAAAGTGACATTTATTTTAGAGACGTGATCAGACTAAAGAGAGAAAAGAAATAAAATAATAATTATTAACTAAATTGAGAGAGGTAGGTAAGTAATTAAATGGGTTTTTAAAAGAGATAAAGGCATCAACTTGGAAGCATTCCCATCTCATCCACAAGTGTGCCATCGCCACAGCTGTAGTGCTCAAATCAAACCCAACGGTCAATCCCTTTGTTTTATTTCCCATGATTTTGAAGTACCGTTAGTCTCACCATATGGAAAGGCACTTGGTCCTTCGAGGGAAGAAAAAGAGCATCATTGAAGAGAAAACCAAGGTGCAATACTTTAATCATGACAGAAGCAAAAAAGGCAATGGTAAGGAAGGAAAAGCATCCCGCTCAGGTAGTCCTACTGATCAAACATCTAATTTATGCTGTAAGGCAACGGAATTTCTATGCAGTATTTGCATGCTGTGTGTCCTTTGCCCAGTAGCCATCGCGTGGTGCTGCATCAAGTTGCCGTGTAAGCTCGGTTTGGCGGTTGCTCGGCGAGCAAGCGACCGAGCTTGTTGTGGATGTGGATCAGAGAATAGGGTTGCAGCTAATTACTCTTCCTTTTCTGATAGGGATTCGGATGTTATACCAGAAGAATTTGAAAAGAAGATTTGGCTAATTTCCTCATCAAAATAGAGTTGTTGTGGTTACTGAGTACTTTTTGAGAAGAAAACTCTCACTGAACTTGATTATTCAATTGTTGTCGGCCGTTTGTTCCAATTCAAGTTTGTAATGTCAATTTTATTTTTAGTTTAGTTGTGTGTACTAATGATGAATATGTTGTTTCTACTCTCTATCTCGGTATGTTATATTGTATTAGTTGAATGTGTTGAATATTAGTTGTTGAGTTTGATTATCGTAAACAACTTTTTTTTTTTTTAAGTGGAATGTTAATAATGATGTTGTTGTTTAGTTTAGTATACATTTGGGACACTTTGTTAAATGATTACTTAGTTACTTGGTTGGATTGTGAGTAATAAAGTCGATTGGAAATTTTCCTTTTCTTTTTCTTTTATTTTTGCTACGTGAATTTCTTGAGTCATATAATAGATGATGTCTTTCAATTGGAAAAACAAAGAAAAGTAATGAGAAGGGCTATTTATAAAAATATGAAGAAGAAAAAAAGGATCACTTTGATATATGTATCGCATGTAATTTTTTTTACGTGGTGAATAGAGTTATACATGATTAATAAAGCAGCAAACTACAATTGGTAGTGAAGCCTCCTCAAACCAGGATAGTTCATCGTCTAATCGAAGGGCATGTTTTGCCAAACTATAAACTGCATAAATCTAATCGCGAACTACAAGAGACAAAACTGTCTCCAAAATTTAGACAATAAAATTTGATTGTACTAAAAATGATATTTTTTTTTAAAAAAAAAAACCTGAAAAATACGAGATAAATCATGGACATTTTTGTATAATAGACAGTTTAGGCCCAAATTTTATAGTTTTACCATGGTAAGGGAAATTAAACAAAAAAGGAAATGCAAAACTTTCTGTTTAAAAAAATGTAAACATAACAAACAGTCCCCATCTTCTTCCTCCTTAGTTCCTAGTCGCACCAGAACATTCTCTTCTCTATTTTTCTTCTCAACCGAGACACAATTTCAGCTAAAAAAATCGTCCAAGTTGTGTACTACCAAGATCAACAACAAAGTGATCTAATCTCAACTAATCTAAAATCAAAAGGTAAATCAGAAAGAAAAAACAAAAAAAAAAAAGGAAAAAAAAACAAAAAATTTTACATACATAAATTCGAAAAGACACAAAACAATCTAAAAGTAATAATTCAAATTATATTGTGCATATAATTTGATAATAACACAATGAAAGGAGAATCGAAATTTACCCGAAAATAACTTAGAAGAATTTTACAATGAAATACAAGGTACTAATATTTTTAGTATTTTTTATTCTGTTGTTGGAGGAATTTAGACAACACCAAAATAAATAATATAACAAAGATATGAGCAGAGAATATGCAAGTACTCAACCTAGAATGACAACTATTTAAGCTACGAACACAAACGTACTAAAAATATACTGAAAAAAGAACACAAAGGAATATAGTGATTCAGTCAGATCACGGTCTGCTTAGTCCACTGTTGCAAGGGTTTTCTGTCTTGTCCATTTCATGTTGGATCACTCCTTTATATACAAAGCAAGTGCCCTTTAATTACACAAAGATTGAATTCATTATCAATCTGTTTGTACATTAACTTACAATAATTAAATTAATAAAAACGTAAATACAATAAATGAGGAACAGTTTCGTCCCAATTTACTAAATACAGCAAAATATGCAACTTCTATAGTGCGAGTTGTCTGTTCATATTCTTGCATAAGCTCAGGCTTGAGATGCAAACATGACTAGTCGAGTCTGGGATGTCTGCGTCCTGTTCGAGTCGCTTATACGGACATCTTGTGATAAGTCGATAACCTAAGGCATGCAAGCTCTTATGGGGTTATTAGGGTTGTTGGGTCATCCAGACTAGCTCGCAGAACAAAGAATCGATCTTTACAAAGCGCAGCAGGATATCAATAGCCCTCGCATATATCTCGGTATATGCGAATGTTAAGCCG
This sequence comes from Cannabis sativa, assembly GCF_029168945.1. Taxonomy (NCBI): domain Eukaryota; kingdom Viridiplantae; phylum Streptophyta; class Magnoliopsida; order Rosales; family Cannabaceae; genus Cannabis; species Cannabis sativa. The sequence continues at coordinate 35,373,139 of NC_083603.1, forward strand.
TTCCTCGGTCCTATTTTATGCGAGTTATACGAATGAACTAAACTCTGTCATGGTCACATCATCCCGGTGAGTTTGGTTCAAGCGAGGATTACACTCAAGAAGTCTCTCACTGACATTTCAGCTCTCCTCGAGGAGAATGAGTCCACGTGTCAATTTTATAGGAGTTTGGTCTGGAGTTTCTAGGTGAGAAAATCTCACTATACTGTTGGGTTTTGTGCCCTAAATAAAACCCTTTACAATCTGATTAGTTATCAATATAAGAAATTTGATGTGATTTATGTTTGCATGAATTTTACATGCTTATGGTTTAATATGTTATTATATTTATACACAAAATCTGTTAAGTCCAGATCATATGTTAATTCACAATTACAGTATTGTCAACACAGTGGAATGTGATTGTGATTATATGATTCAAAAGACTAAGTCCCTGTTTCATCAGTGTTTTGGATTTACACTGATGTGATAATCAGCGTTGATGTGTACTTACCCTTGGAGTAAGTGTTATGTTCTTTCCAGGACATTAGTAAAGTATACTAGTTTCGAATGTATGGAGTATACATTGGACAGGACCGATATTGAACTTAGTTAAGATATTATAAACTTACTGTTGTATCTTTCCAAGTCAATATCAGTAGTTGATCTTAAGATTAAAAGAATCTAAATCCTGATATGCTTAGGCTCAACTCATGAGTGCTATTCATTTTCTTTGATTTATTAGTTAAGCCTACTTTTGGGTCAGGGTGATACGTATATTTTGGGAACATGATAGTATGATTGACTGGGAGTGCTGAACATAAATATGGAATCTATAGCTTCTACTGGTGTATAGAAGTCAAGTGATGATTCCCTTCAAGCTTAGCTAAATAGAAGTAAATAGATGAGCTCTTGTTTAAGTGACTAATTCTTAGATCACTAAACATCATTTATAGGTAGCTAAGTGTTTTAAGGGCCAAATACTTTTAGGGGTGAAAACGGTAAAATTATCCCATCTCGATGTAAATCATCTATATAGAGGATCTTTGATCACAATAAGATTATAACAATGTTTAAATGAGATAGCATATCTATATCGTGGAACATATAATATGCTCTATATAAGTCTGAGAGTGCAATTCTAAGTTCTAAGAGTGGATTCAACGAGGAATTAATAAGTAGGGATTTACTTAGTAAATTCAGTTCACTTATTGGAAGCTCAGCATATAGATCCATGGTCCCCATTCTAGTTGAGACTATACTGCTTGTAAGACTCAATAATTGATTTGTAATTAAGCAATTATAATTCTAAAGTTAGACTATGTCTAATTTGTGAATTTTCACTAAGCATGGGTGAAATTGTAAAGAAAAGAGATTCTAGGTTTATTTATTAATTAAGAGACTCCACATGTCTAATTAATAATTAAATTAAATGACAACATTATTTAATAATCTATTTTACTTATTAAATAATTAGTTTTGGCATTTAAAAGGTTAGAATTAGAAAATTGGCGTTTTTGAGAAAATAGAAATAAAATTTGTGAAAACTGCAAAACCAAGTGGGGCCCATTACACACACCATGGCTGGCCACTTAAAGTGGATTTTCAAATTGATATTTTCATTATTTTAATGCCAAATAATTCATAACCTAAACCTAGTAGTTGCCTATAAATAGAAAGTGATGGCTCAGTCAAAATAATAACTCTGAATAATCTTCTGACAGAAAATTCTCTCTTCAGAAAAACTGAGCCTTCCCTTTCTCTTCTTTGGCCGAAATCATTCTCTCTCTTTTCCTCTTCATAAATTTCGAACCTTAGTGATAGAGTAAGTGCCCACACACAGCAAGTGGTAACTCAATCATAGATTGGAAGAGTGTGAAGGATCACACACAAAGAGAAGGACATTCGGGCTCAGATCTTGATAATACTCTGCGATAGAAAGGATACAAGGATTACAGATCTGAGTGGAAGGAGACATTAAATCTGCTGCATCAATGTAAGGTTTTCTTAACTTTATATGTGTTTATTTTATCGTTTTAGAAAGTTCATATTTAGGGTGTTAAACTGTTGGAAGTTATTTTACCAGGAACTTAGATCTACTCACAAGTATGTTGATTTAACAACCTAAATATGAACTTCTAAAACGATATGAAATTAAACACATAAGAGTATCAGAAATCTTACAGTGATTGCAGCGGAATATATATGTCTCCTCCCACTCAGATCTCTAACCCTTGATTCCTTTCTGTAGCAGAGTATAATCAAGATCTGAGCCCGAAAGTCCTTCTTTGTTGTCTCTGAAATTTACACAGCCTTCCTCACTATGATTGAGGTATTACTTGATGTGTGTGGGCACTACTCTAGCACTCATACATTTCGAAACAGTGAAGGTATAGAGAGAGAGAGGGTGGTGGCTCAGAGAGAATTTTCTGAGAGAAAATTCTTTTAGAATAATGCTGTGAAAAGCTTGTTCAGAGATACAGATGTGTGAAACTCTAAAGCCTTTGCCTTCTATTTATAGAAGACCACCAAGGGCTATGATTGACATTTTGAACTGAGAAAATCAAAGGGAAAAGGAAGGTAAAGGGCCGGCCTAGGCAATGTGGAAACAAGGCTTGCCTCTTTTCCAACTTTCCTTTTCCTACACTTGATAGTTTCCCTTTTGTGAAAAATTGCCAATTCCATTGTTCAACCATATTAATGATAAATCTAATTACTTAATAATTAAAAATAATTATCAAATAATATATTATCATTTATTTTATTAATAATGAAACTAATTAAAGTTTCCTAATTAATAAATATGCCCTTCAAAATCTCTATTTACTGTTTTGCCCTTAATGAGTGCTAAATTCTCAAACTGACAAGTCTATCTTGAGAATTTTTAATTGATTAATTAAAATCAATTAAATGAGTCCTACAAGTAATATCATCTCAACTAGTGAGGGGACCATGGGTCTATATATCCGAGCATCCAATAAGCAGATCTTGAATTTACCACTTAAATTCACTGACTTATTAATTCTTCGTTGAATCCACACATAGAACTCAGAATTGCACTCTCAGTATATAGAATGCTCTATATGTTCCACCATATAGACACATTATTAGTTATCCATTGTTATAATCCTAATGTGATCAATGATCCTCTATATGGATGATCTACACTGTAAAGGGACTTAGATTACCGTAACACCCTACAATGTATTTTATCCTTAAAACACTTAACCCTGTATAAATGATATTTCAACTAAGTGAAATGAGTACTCAATCATTTATCTCGTTTGGTTAAGCTCGAAGGAAATCACCCTTTGCTTACTATTCGCCAGATAGAAGCTATAGATTCCATATTTATGTTAGCGCTCCCACTCAATCGCACTACCGTGTTCCCAAAATGTATGTATTGCCCAGACTAAAGTTTTAGGCTTAACTAACAAATCAAAGAACACGAATAACACTCTTGAAATTAAGCCTAACCATATCAGGATTTAGATCATGTGATCTAGGATCAACTTCTGATATTGAATTGAATAGATGTTTACGGTAAGTTTCAAAATCTAATTCAAAGTTCAATATCGGTCCATTCCAATGCATACTCCATGCATCCAACCTAAGCTTTACTTTAACCTATGTTCTGGAAAGAACATAACATTTCTCCAAATGTAAGTAAACTCTGATGTAGATTGTCATATCAGTGAAACCCAGTGTTCTGATAAATCTAGGAATACTTTATTCACATAGTCATGTTTATTTTCCACTGTGTTGACAACACAATAAACATGTTCAAGTATGTGAAAGGGGTTTGGATGAATTTATAAATCAAATAGACAAGCAATTGATTAAGTGAACCAAAACATACACAAGTGAATGAAAAATTACTTCTGTTACTTTATTGATATAGAATAATCTGGATTACATTGAAACAGAGTTTTATTTAGGGCATAAAACCCAACATAAACAACGTACTTGTGAGTAGATCTAAGATCCTGGTAAAATAATTTCCTACAACTGGTGATCTTAAGGTTTACTAAACTTTATATGTGTTTATTTTATTGTTTTAGAATTCGTATTAGGATGTTAATGAAACATACTTGTTAGTAAATCTAGATCCTTGTAAAATATATCCAACAACTGGCCTCAGAGCCATGGTAATTGATTTGCTTGCAAGAAATTTGGACTTTAAAACGATTGTTTGTTATTTCGATGGTTTCATGTCGTATTGAGTGTTATATGATGGATGATTGATGTTTGTGAATTTTCATGAAAAATAATTGACATTTTGTTTCTGTAATTATTTTTATTAGATAGTATGGAAAAAATTAAGCAAGTTACCTTTTTACAGAACTCAATTTCGATTTAATTTGAATTAGTTATGATTTTTTGAAGTTTGGGAAAAATATCGGGATGTAGCCTCACCCACGCGCGCGCGGAACTGAGTGCACCTCGGTCATACGCGTGTTCGGACAGGAATTTGTTCGAGCAACACGCCAGGGTGTCTGAACACAACCCCTCCGCGCGCGTAAATGCTGCAATCTCCCCCTTGCGCCGAGGTTTCTCGGCAGTGCAACTAGTGAGTGCGCGCGGACATGTATGCAAAGCATACTGTCCGTACAGCTCGTATTTTTTTCGTTTTTCTTCGATTTTTCATGCTTTTTCGTGGATTTAACTTCCGATTTTTTGTGTAGTTTTGTATTTAGACATTTACAATTCGTATTTCAATTCTAATTATAATAATTAAATTAATTAATATTTTTTTTTAATTTAATTCATGATATTAGTGTAATTTAAATTTGAAAATAGTAAATATTTATCTTTTTGCTTATTTATCTATCTTATTTTTAAACTTGATTATATCTTATCTTATTTTTAAATTTAAGGTCAGATTTTAAATTTTTTAAATTAAATATTTTTTTAAAATTATTTGACTTTATTTAAATTTAAAATAAGATAACTATAATCATGATATTTTAAATAGATGTAAGATATTTTGCTAACTTTTAAATTTTTTCATTTTATTTATTTAAATTAAATTATAAAATCTGAAAAAGATAATTATTTATCTTTTTTTAATTTTTATTTATAAAATAACATTTAATTTTTTAAAAGTAGTTAGCAAATTTTGAAATGATATTTAGGTTAGTTGAAATCTTATTTTTCAAAATTGTAGGTTTAATTTTATATATTTATTTTAATTAATTTCAAAATATATATATATTTTTTATTTTTATTTTCGAAAATTAATTTTTTTTTATTATTTAATTATTTTTTTTCAAAATTTATTTATTTAAAATTAAATAAATCCTGCATCCAACTATCCAGCTAACCTTGTTGCAGGATTATGCGTTTTAGCTTGTTTGTAAGTTTTATAAAACCTATTATTGCTTGATTGGAAATAGACATGGTTAACTTGTTGACAGATCCAATGATCTGATTTTAACTCATGGCTCCCTTGGTCAA